>NC_135896.1:12987224-12992829 GCF_964194155.1 Cetorhinus maximus
GAGAGGCAGAGAGAGAGTGAGTGAGAGTGAGGCAGAGAGAGAGAGAGTGAGGCAGAGAGAAAGAGAGTGAGGCAGAGAGAGAGAGTGAGGCAGAGAGGGAGTGAGGCAGAGAGAGAGCGAGGCAGAGAGAGAGAGAGTGAGGCAGAGAGGGAGTGAGGCAGAGAGGGAGTGAGGCAGATGGAGAAAGAGAGGGAGAGAGTGAGGCAGAGAGAGAGAGAGTGAGGCAGAGAGAGAGAGTGAGGCAGAGAGAGAGAGTGAGGCAGAGAGGGAGTGAGGCAGATGGAGAAAGAGAGGGAGAGAGTGAGGCAGAGAGTGAGTGAGAGTGAGGCAGAGAGTGAGTGAGAGTGAGGCAGAGAGAGAGAGTGAGGGAGAAAAAGAGAGAGAGGGAGAGAGAGAGGCAGAGAGAGAGAGAAGCAGAAAGAGAGTGAGTGAGAATGAGGCAGAGGGGGAGTGAAGCAGAGAGAGTGAGGCAGAGAGCGAGTGAGGCAGATCGAGAGAGAGATGCAGAGAGAGTGAGTGAGAGTGAGGCAGAGAGAGAGGGAGTGAGGCAGAGATAGAGAGAATGAGGCAGAGAGAGAATGAGGCAGAGAGAAAGAGAGAGAGAGGGAGAGAAAGAGAGGGAGAGAGCGAGAGAAAGGCAGAGACAGAGAGAGAGGCAGAGAGAGAGGGAGAGAGGCAGAGAGAGAGAGAGTGAAAGTGAGAAAGAGAGAGAGAGAGAGTGAGGCAGATAGAGAGAGAGAGTGAGTGAGAGTGAGGCAGAGAGAGGGAGAGTGAGACAGAGAGAGCGAGTGAATGAGGCAGAGAGAGAGGGAGAGAGAGAGGCAGAGAGAGACAATGAGGCAGAGACAGAGAGAATGAGGCAGAGAGGGAGAGAGAGAGAGGGAGAGAGAGAGAATGAGGCAGAGGGGGAGCAAGGCAGAGGGAGAGTGAAGCAGAGCGAGTGAGGCAGAGAAAGAGAGAGTGAGGCAGAGAGAGAGAGAGAGTGAGGCAGAGAGAGAGAGTGAGGCAGAGAGGGAGTGAGGCAGAGAGGGAGTGAGGCAGATGGAGAGAGTGAGGCAGAGAGAGAGAGAGAGTGAGGCAGAGAGAGAGAGAGTGAGGCAGAGAGAGAGAGAGTGAGGCAGAGAGAGAGAGAGTGAGGCAGAGAGAGAGAGAGTGAGGCAGAGAGAGAGTGAGACAGAGAGAGCGAGTGAGTGAGGCAGAGACAGAGAGTGAGGCAGAGAGAGAGGGAGAGAGAGAGGGAGAGAGAGAGGAAGAGAGACAGAGTGAGAGAGGGAGAGAGAGACAATGAGGCAGAGACAGACAGAATGAGGCAGAGAGAGAGGGAGAGAGAGAGAGGGAGAGAGAGAGAGGGAGAGAGAGAGTGAGTCAGAGAGAGAGAGTGAGGCAGAGAGGCAGAGAGAGAGGCAGAGAGACAGAGAGGCAGAGAGAGAGGGAGAGAGAGGCAGAGAGAGAGCGAGTGAGTGAGGCAGAGAGAGAGGGAGTGAGGCAGAGAGAGAGAGAATGAGGGAGAGAGAAAGAGAGAGAGAGGCAGAGAGAGAGAGGCAGAGAGACAGAGAGGCAGAGAGAGAGGGAGACAGAGGCAGAGAGAGAGCGAGTGACTGAGGCAGAGAGAGAGAGTGAGGCAGAGGGGGAGCAAGGCAGAGGGAGAGTGAAGCAGAGAGAGTGAGGCAGAGAAAGAGAGAGTTAGGCAGAGGGAGAGAGAGAGTGAGGCAGAGAGGGAGTGAGGCAGAGAGGGAGTGAGGCAGAGAGGGAGTGAGGCAGATGGAGAGAGGGAGAGAGTGAGGCAGAGAGAGAGAGAGAGTGAGGCAGAGAGAGAGAGAGCGAGGCAGAGAGAGAGAGAGTGAGGCGGAGAGGGAGTGAGGCAGAGAGGGAGTGAGGCAGATGGAGAAAGAGAGGGAGAGAGTGAGGCAGAGAGAGAGAGAGTGAGGCAGAGAGAGAGAGAGTGAGGCAGAGAGAGAGAGTGAGGCAGAGAGAGAGAGTGAGGCAGAGAGAGAGTGAGGCAGATGGAGAAAGAGAGGGAGTGAGTGAGAATGAGGCAGAGGGAGAATGAGGCAGAGAGGGAGAGAGAGAGAGGGAGAGAAAGAGAGGGAGAGAGCGAGAGAAAGGCAGAGAGAGAGAGAGAGGCAGGGAGAGAGGCAGAGAGAGAGAGAGTGAAAGTGAAAAGAGAGAGAGAGAGAGTGAGGCAGATAGAGAGAGAGAGTGAGAGTGAGGCAGAGAGAGGGAGAGTGAGACAGAGAGAGCGAGTGAGTGAGGCAGAGAGAGAGGGAGAGTGAGAGGCAGAGAGAGACAATGAGGCAGAGACAGAGAGAATGAGGCAGAGAGAGAGGGAGAGAGAGGGAGAGAGAGAGAATGAGGTAGAGGGGGAGCAAGGCAGAGGGAGAGTGAAGCAGAGAGAGTGAGGCAGAGAAAGAGAGAGTGAGGCAGAGAGAGAGAGAGTGAGGCAGAGAGAGAGAGTGAGGCAGAGAGGGAGTGAGGCAGAGAGGGAGTGAGGCAGATGGAGAGAGTGAGGCAGAGCGAGAGAGTGAGGCAGAGAGAGAGAGAGAGTGAGGCAGAGAGAGAGTGAGGCAGAGAGAGAAAGAGTGAGGCAGAGAGAGAGAGTGAGGCAGAGAGAGAGTGAGGCAGAGAGAGCGAGTGAGTGAGGCAGAGAGAGAGAGTGAGGCAGAGAGAGAGAGAGAGGCAGAGAGAGAGAGAGAGGGAGAGAGAGACAATGAGGCAGAGACAGACAGAATGAGGCAGAGAGAGAGGGAGAGAGAGAGAGGGAGAGAGAGAGAGGGAGAGAGAGAGAGTGAGTCAGAGAGAGAGAGTGAGGCAGAGAGGCAGAGAGAGAGAGGCAGAGCGACAGAGAGGCAGAGAGAGAGGGAGAGAGAGGCAGAGAGAGAGTGAGTGAGAGTGAGGCAGAGAGAGAGAGAGAGAGGCAGAGAGAGAGAGAGTGAGGCAGAGAGAGAGAGTGAGGCAGAGAGGGAGTGAGGCAGAGAGAGAGCGAGGCAGAGAGAGAGAGAGTGAGGCAGAGAGAGATAGAGAGAGGCAGAGAGAGAGTGAGTGAGAGTGAGGCAGAGAGATAGAGAGTGAGGCAGCGAGAGAGAAAGTGAGGCAGAGAGAGAGAGTGAGGCAGAGAGGGAGTGAGGCAGAGAGAGAGCGAGGCAGAGAGAGAGAGAGTGAGGCAGAGAGGGAGTGAGGCAGAGACGGAGTGAGGCAGATGGAGAAAGAGAGGGAGAGAGTGAGGCAGAGAGAGATAGAGAGAGGCAGAGAGAGAGAGTGAGGCAGAGAGAGAGAGAATGAGGCAGAGAGAAAGAGAGTGAGGCAGAGAGAGAGTGAGGCAGAGAGAGAGAGAATGAGGCAGAGAGAAAGAGAGAGAGAGGCAGAGAGAGAGAGGCAGAGAGACAGAGAGGCAGAGAGAGAGGGAGAGAGAGGCAGAGAGAGAGCGAGTGAGTGAGGCAGAGAGAGAGAGTGAGGCAGAGGGGGAGCAAGGCAGAGGGAGAGTGAAGCAGAGAGAGTGAGGCAGAGAAAGAGAGAGTGAGGCAGAGAGAGAGAGAGAGAGAGGGAGAGAGAGACAATGAGGCAGAGACAGACAGAATGAGGGAGAGAGAGAGGGAGAGAGAGAGGGAGAGAGAGAGAGTGAGTCAGAGAGAGAGAGTGAGGCAGAGAGGCAGAGAGAGAGAGGCAGAGAGACAGAGAGGCAGAGAGAGAGGGAGAGAGAGGCAGAGAGAGAGTGAGTGAGAGTGAGGCAGAGAGAGAGAGTGAGGCAGAGAGAGAGAGAGTGAGGCAGAGAGAGAGAGTGAGGCAAGAGAGGGAGTGAGGCAGAGAGGGAGTGAGGCAGATGGAGAAAGAGAGGGAGAGAGTGAGGCAGAGAGAGAGAGAGTGAGGCAGAGAGAGAGAGAGTGAGGCAGAGAGAGAGAGTGAGGCAGAGAGAGAGAGTGAGGCAGAGAGGGAGTGAGGCAGATGGAGAGAGGGAGAGAGTGAGGCAGAGAGAGATAGAGAGAGGCAGAGAGAGAGTGAGAGTGATGCAGAGAGTGAGTGAGAGTGAGGCAGAGAGTGAGTGAGAGTGAGGCAGAGAGAGAGAGTGAGGGAGAAAAAGAGAGAGAGGGAGAGAGAGATGCAGAGAGAGAGAGGCAGAGAGAGGGAGAGTGAGACAGAGAGAGAGGAGTGAGGCAGAGAGAGAGTGAGGCAGAGAGAGCGAGTGAGTGAGGCAGACAGAGAGAGTGAGGCAGAGAGAGAGGGAGAGAGAGAGGCAGAGAGAGAGAGAGAGGGAGAGAGAGACAATGAGGCAGAGAGAGAGAGAGAGGCAGACACAGGATGAGGCAGAGAGAGAATGAGGCAGAGAGAGAGAATGAGGCAGAGAGAGAGAGGGAGAGAGTGAGAGGGGGGAGAGAGAGAGAGGGGGATAGAGAGAGTGAGTCAGAGAGAGAGACTGAGGCAGAGAGGCAGAGAAAGAGAGAGGCAGAGAGACAGTGAGGCAGAGAGAGCGGGAGAGGCAGAGAGAGAGTGAGTGAGAGTGAGGCAGAGAGAGAGAATGAGGCAGAGGGGGAGCAAGGCAGAGGGAGAATGAAGCAGAGAGAGTGAGGCAGAGAAAGAGAGAGTGATGCAGAGAGAGAGAGTGAGGCAGAGAGAGAGAGAGTGAGGCAGAGAGAGAGAGTGAGGCAGAGAGAGAGAGTGAGGCAGATGGAGAAAGAGAGGGAGAGAGTGAGGCAGAGAGAGAGAGAGAGAGAGAGGCAGAGAGAGGGAGAGTGAGACAGAGAGAGAGGGAGTGAGGCAGAGAGAAAGTGAGGCAGAGAGAGCAAGTGAGTGAGGCAGAGAGAGAGAGTAAGGCAGAGAGAGAGGGAGAGAGAGAGGCAGAGAGAGAGAGAGAGGGAGAGAGAGACAATGAGGCAGAGACAGACAGAATGAGGCAGAGAGAGAGGGAGAGAGAGAGAGGGAGAGAGAGAGAGGGAGAGAGAGAGAGAGAGTGAGTCAGAGGGAGAGAGTGAGGCAGAGAGGCAGAGAGAGAGAGGCAGAGAGACAGTGAGGCAGAGAGAGAGGGAGAGAGAGGCAGAGAGAGAGTGAGTGAGAGTGAGGCAGAGAGAGAGAATGAGGCAGAGGGGGGGCAAGGCAGAGGGAGAGTGAAGCAGAGAGAGTGAGGCAGAGAAAGAGAGAGTGAGGCAGAGAGAGAGAGTGAGGCAGAGAGGGAGTGAGGCAGAGAGAGAGTTAGGCAGATGGAGAGAGGGAGAGAGTGAGGCAGAGAGAGAGAGTGAGGCAGAGAGAGAGAGGCAGAGAGACAGAGAGGCAGAGAGAGAGGGAGAGAGAGGCAGAGAGAGAGTGAGTGAGAGTGAGGCAGAGAGAGAGAGAGTGAGGCAGAGAGGGAGTGAGGCAGAGAGAGAGTTAGGCAGATGGAGAGAGGGAGAGAGTGAGGCAGAGAGAGAGAGTGAGGCAGAGAGAGGGAGGCAGAGAGACAGAGAGGCAGAGAGAGAGAGAGAGTGAGGCAGAGAGAGAGAGAGTGAGGCAGAGAGAGAGAGTGAGGCAGAGAGGGAGTGAGGCAGAGAGCGAGGCAGAGAGAGAGAGAGTGAGGCAGAGAGGGAGTGAGGCAGAGAGGGAGTGAGGCAGATGGAGAAAGAGAGGGAGAGAGTGAGGC
>NC_135896.1:12993029-13180189 GCF_964194155.1 Cetorhinus maximus
GGAAATCTCCTGCTGATTACCATGTACCACCCCTGCACCCCACCACCCCACCCCCCTCCCCACCTCCCCCCCCCCCCCCCCCCACTCAGTGTTGAACACCACTTGGAGGAAGCATTGAGGGTGGTAAGGGTGCAGAATGTACTCTGGATGGGGGACTCCAATGTCCATCACCAAGAGTGGCTCGGTAGCACCACTACTGACCGAGCTGGCTGGGTCCCTAAGGACATAGCTGCTAGACTGGGTCTGCGGCAGGTTGTAAGGGAACCAACAAGAGGGAAAAAAACATACTTGACCTCATCCTCACCAACCTGCCTGCCACAGATGCATCTGTCCATGACAGTATGGATAGGAGTGATCATCACACAGTCATTGTGGAGACAAAATCCCGTCTTCACATTGAGGATACCCTTCATCGTGTTGTGTGGCACTACCACCGTGCTAAATGGGATAGATTTTGAACAGATCTAGCAGCTCAAGACTGGGCATCCATGAGACGCCATCAGCAGCGGCAGGATTATACACAACCACAATCTGTAACTTCATGGCCTGGCATGTCCCCCACTCTACCATTACCATTAAGCCAGGGGATCAACCCCCCTGGTTCAATGAAGAGTGCAGGAGGGCATGCCAGGCATACCTAAAGATGAGGTGTCAACCTGGTGAAGCTATAACACAGGACTGCTTGCGAGCCAAACAGCATAAGCAGCAAGTGATGGACAGAGCTAAGCAATTCCACAACCAACAGATCAGATCTAAGCTCTGCAGTCCTGCCACATCCAGTCGTGAATGGTGGCAGACAATTAAACAACTCATTTGAGGAGGAGGCTCCACAAATATCCCCATCCTCAATGATGGAGGAGCCCAGCACATCAGTGCAAAGATAAGGTTGAAGCATTTGCATGAACCTTCAACCAGAAGTGCCAAATGGATGATCCATCTCAGCCTCCTCCGGAGGTCCCCAGCATCACAGATGCCAGTCTTCAGCCAATTCAATTCACTCCACATGATATCAAGGAATGGCTGAAGGCACTGGATACTGCAAAGGCTATGTGCCGTGACAATATTCCGGCAATAGTACTAAAGACTTATATTCCAGAACTTGCTGCGCCCCTAGCCAAAGTGTTCCAGTACAGCTACAACACTGGCATCTACCTGGCAATATAGGAAATTGCCCAGGTATGTCCTGTACACAAAAAGCAGGACAAATCCAACCTGACCAATCACCGCCCCATTAATCTACTCTCTATCATCAGTGAAGTGATGAAAGGGGTCATCAACAGTGCTATCAAGCGGTACTTGCTTAGCAATAACCTGCTCACTGGTGCTCAGTTTGGGTTCTATCAGGGTCACTCAATGTCTGACCTCATTTCAGCCTTCGTTCAAACATGGACAAAAGAGCTGAACTCCCAATGTGAGGTGAGAGTGACTGCCCTCGACATCAAGGCCGCATTTGACTGAGTTTGGCATCAATGAGCCCAAGCAAAACTGGAATCAATTGGAATCAGGGGGAGATCTCTCCGCTGGTTGGCATCATACCTACCACAAAGGAAAATGGTTGTGGTTGTTGGAGGTCAGTCATCTCAGTTCCAGGACATCACTGCAGGAGTTCCTCAGGGTAGTGTCCTCGGCCCAACCATCTTCAGCTGCTTCATCAATGACCTTCTTTCCATCATGAGGTCAGAAGTGGGGATGTTCGCTGATGATTCCACAATGTTCAGCACCATTCGTGACTCTTCAGATACTGAAGCAGCCCATGTCCAAATGCAGAAAAGCCTGGACAATATCTAGGCTAGGGTTGACAAGTGGCAAATAACATTCACGCCACACAAGTGCCAGGCAATGCGGGGGGGTGGTGGGGCGGTGTGTGTGTTTGGATGAACACCTATCACTCATCCCCCTGTAGAAAAGTCAGTCATGAACCAACTGAAGACTGATAAAGCACTGTGGGTGGCCTTAACAAGCTCAGGGATTTTCCAGCCCCAACACAGGCAGGCACACATCGCAGGTGGGACAGGGAAATTTGGAGAGCCAATAGGACCGGAAAATCCCACCCTCAATGTGGGACAGGTGCTCCTCAGTGTAAGGAATTCCACCCTTGTGAGCTGTCAGCCAATCTGATTGACCGGCAGTTCTTGCAATCCCAGCAGTGCCAGAGCTCAGTAATGCTGCACGGACACCCACGAGGATGACAACAGGGACACTGGATTAAGACAATCTGGGATTTTTGGACGGAAAGGGAGGGGGAATCACAGGGTGGGTCTGGGTTTTGAAGGTCAGGGAGGGCCAAAAAATGGCAGTACCACCCTGGGGGGTGCAATGCACTAAAGGCAAGGGGGTACAAGAGTTGATGAACAAACGGCCTGCCCACTGTTATCTGCCTTCCACTATGCCAACTGTATTATGGTGGCGAAGGCGGAATTAGGCCCTTAGCTATTCCTTAATTGGGCTGTTAAGAGCTTCAATAGGCCTAAGGGCAGGTCGGCTAGTGGGCAACGTATCCACCCACCATAATACGAGGAACAGGTCAGGGGTGGGCGGGAAGGCAGTGGGCTAGCCACTCATCATATTTCATGTGCCCCCCTGCCCCACCTAAAACATGACCACCAAGAGGGGGTGGGGGGCTGTAAAATCCACTCTGTGCACCTGATGAGAATCAACTTCTGCACCCGGCAATGACTCAGTCACTCACTGTTTGCTGGCATCTGAGACTTTTCCTCCCGCTGTCATATCAATCTCGATGTTGTAATAACCACAGGCCTCTCTAAATCAGAGGTGTTGTAATACCTGCAGGCCTACCTAGGTTAGAGGTGATTGTAATGTCCGCAGGCCTATAGGTTAGGGGCAATTAGATTACAAATTAAAATATGCAAAACACTTGAGCTTTTGAATTGAAGCAAGTGCTCAGATCATCAGCAGTTTCATCATTTATTTATTATCAACCCACTGATAAATAGACAAAGGACTTTAGACCCAACTAGACTCTAAGGACTGAGAGATGTTGTGGCTGCCTCCAGACTAGTTTCACAGGAATCTTTCTATATGATGGCTCAGTGCCATCCTGTCAGGGTGCAGTGAAAAACTAGCATTCCCTTCACAGGGAGAACAACCTTGTGTAAGCCTCACAGTTTAGCCATTAGTTCCAACTTGTTTCTGAATCCCAGCATTTAACCGAGGGGAGAGGATATTCTGCAGGATCGAGAGCTGCAAAAACAGATCGACTTTGGTCACAGCTGTCAAAGGAACACATTGATTGATAAGAGGACTACTTTAGTGAGTTGGGAAGTCTTTGTCAGCCCATTAAGTTTATCTGGTGGGATTGTTTATCCTGTAACTTTTCTCCAGTACAAAGATTTAAGTGACAGACGTGTCGGAGGTTCACACAGGCAATGGTTTCTTGCTTTAAATAGAGTGGCAGTGAACAGCCTTGTTGGAGGTGCACCCCAGGACACGAAAGCTGACAGCTACAAGCAAGATGGAACATCTTCGAGTGCCTTGGCAAACAACAATCTGCTCAGTTTGCAGATAATTTCAAAATGTAAACAGTTACCATTCACTCCATTCCATTTAAAGTATTTCATAGAATTATAGAAAGTTTATGTCAAAGAGAGGGGCCACTTGGCCCATTGTGTCTGTACTGACCGGTAAATGAGCCACCCTGACTAATCCCATTTTGCAGCATTTGGTCCATAGCCCTGCAGGTGCAAATCCAGACACCCTTGAGGTTTTCTGCCTCTACTACCCTTTCAAGCAGTGGGTTCCAGGCTCTCACAACCCTCTGGGTGAAAATATTTTTCCTCATACCTCCCCCCCACCCCTAATCTTTCTACCAATCACTTTAAATCTATGCCCCCTAGACACTGACCTCTCTGCTCAGGTAAATCGGCCTTTCTCATCCAGTCTATCCAGACCCCTCACAATTTTGTACATTTCAATCAGATCTCCCCTCAGCCTCCTCCGTTCCAAGGAGAACAACCCCAGTCTATCCAATCTCTTCTCATAGCCGCAATTTTCTGGTCCTCGTAAATCCCCTCTGTACCCTCCCTAATGCAATTACACCCTTTTATATCAAGCAGATAATATTTTTGTGGAATTTCACAAAGCAAACATTATGTATATGAATCAGGAACCTCTGCTTTAAAAATAAAACCTGACCTCAGGGGAATAAAGTGTGCAGAATTTTTCCATTGAAGGTCTCAACCATGAAATAGAAATACAAATGGGCTTTCGGATCAATAATCTAACAATTGGCGAACCTGAAAGGACTGTCGGTGAAATGTATCCACTTCACGTGGCTCTGATTGAAAGGATAGCCCAGGCAGTAATCTTGGTCAACCATCTTAGTCGGAGGTTCATGAACTGATCTCACCTTTATTGATGTAGCGATTTAGAGATTCCTTAAGAAAAAGATTCAAGAAAACAGAGATAATTGAAAAAAGATAAATAAGTTGTAGAATAATGTGTTTTTTTTATGCGTGTAGCTGGGTTTGATGTCAAGGTTAACAATCCAGTCAATGGTTTAAGCTGACACAGTGTGAATGGCTGTGATGCCACCAGGAATGGGTCTCTCAGGGCAGAAGTTCAGTATGCAGTCGATGGCCTGACTTGCATGGCCACAGTCACATTCTGAGCTGTTTCTCATGTTCCACTCATGAAGCAAGGGGCCACATCTTCCCCGGCCCATCCTCAAGCAGTTAAGAGTTGTCCAGACTTTCTGTGGATGGTTGAAACTGGGACCTCACTACTCAGGTCAGTTACCAGGTTGTGGTTGGTGGCGTTTGCAGTCAGCTTGGAGGTATACCATCGAGAGCTGGGCTGTCTGTGGGGTGTGGATTGTCTTCCCAATAGGGACTACGGGATTTCAGATGAGTGCGTGGGTTTTGTTTTTTGAGGTTCTGTGTCAGTTGGAGTGCTTTGTTTGATATCAGAAATGGTGGTTCTTTGAGGAGGGTATTTTCCCTGTGGACATCAGGAGGTTGAATATGTGCTAGCACATGAGGCCACTTGAGAGCTGTGTCGGTCTCAATGTCCCAGAAATAATCCTCATGGCTTCCTGGAAGTGGATATCTACCACGTGTATGCCGCAGCTCCTGAGTCAGCTTGAGCAGCAGTGCTGTGCTGTTGGGTGGGCCAGAGTGAGTGAAGCAGTGCGTAGTGTGTTGCCTCTGCTGCCCAAGGTGGTACCTGTCAGTTTCCGTATGAGATTCACTCTCATCTTGGCTTTGGCTCCGGTGTTCTGGTAATGGTGCCAGTAGGTCAGTGTGTGGTCAAGAGTAATGCCAATTTTGGTGTT
Source organism: Cetorhinus maximus (assembly GCF_964194155.1). Classification (NCBI taxonomy): domain Eukaryota; kingdom Metazoa; phylum Chordata; class Chondrichthyes; order Lamniformes; family Cetorhinidae; genus Cetorhinus; species Cetorhinus maximus. The sequence continues at coordinate 12,998,320 of NC_135896.1, forward strand.
GGGTTGTGGGTGAGTGGTTGGCCACAGAACTGGGAATGAAGTTCTTCCCTGGTCTATGAGTTGTTCAGGTGGAAGGCTGAAACAACAGTGTTGGCAGTTATTGGCCTCCATTTTTTGAAGTGGGTTTCCAGGGAACATAGATCTTCAGTCATCTTTTCTTCTTTCTCAACATCCTGCAGTTCTTTATCCTAGAAAGCCAGGGCCTAGCCGTCAGCAGATGCGAAGAGCTGCAACTTTGTGGGAGGGAGGTCACTGGTATATATGTTGAAGACAGCCGGTGCTAAGACTGATCCCTGTGGGGGCCCATTGTTGGTAATGCATGGGCGGCTGATTTGATCTCCAAGGTGATTATGGAATTGTTGGTTTCTGATCATGGAATTGATTAGTTGCAAAGTTTTCAGACAACATATATCGGAGCGTTTCAGCAGCATGCCTGTGCACTACACAGTGTCATAGGCACAGGAATGTCAACAGAGGAAGTTCCCATCTTCAGGTTTTTCTGGAAACCAGCGTCAGTACAGGCAAGGTCACTGTCAGGACCTGCTCGCAGCAGTTGTAGCCTGTGTGAAGACCTGCCTGTTTGGGAGGGGGGGTGTGGTGTGTGTGCAGGGGCATTGCTTTCAGGGTGGGACTCGGTTTAACAGGAGGCGTTCCAGGACCTTACGTAACTGGAGGGCTGATGGGGCAGTAATTGTAATTGCTGAGTGGTTTCCCTGGCTTGGCAATGGCCGCCATCTTGGATTGACACCAGATGTTTGGAATGGTGCCTGTCGTGTGGATGTTGCTAAATGGCTTTTCTAGTCGCTTCCTTCTCTGTGATCTGATGTTCTTCAGACGAATTCTGGATAAATCCCATTGACTCCTGCTGCTGTGGTTGACTTGGTGTTGTCCACTTCTCCTTGTGTGTAAGGGCTTGAGAAGTCTGTCTGCTCTGGGACAGTCTTGAGAGGTTGCAGCAGGGCTGTTTTTCCTGTCCACTTATCTTCCCCGCTGGCCAGTATCTTTTGAGTGAGCTGTGAAGCGATGGCATCAGAGTTGATCCTAGGCTGCTGATGTGGTTGTTACTTAGCTGCTCCCAGGCAGTGCAGGAGTTTCCATGGCTTTTGGCTTGAGAGTGTGAAGCCAATCCTCTCCTCTGTTTCCTGCCATTGTGCAAGGTGACCTTCATCAAGGGACTCAAGGAGCACTGTTGCCTTCCTCCCTGTATTATTCCAGGAGCCATTCACTTCCCTGGTCCTGCAGAGGATGAAATCTTTTCCGAAGTCCGGGGAACAAATTTGCTGGCTGCCAGTTTGAGAAGTCGCGTAAAGCGTTTGTATTTTTCAGGGAGGGGCGGGATCTGATTAATGGTGCTTTCTAGGTGTCTGCTGTAGGTATCCCAATGACTCTTCCACAGATTCCAGCTTGGATTTGGCTTTGAGTTTATCGATGGCAGTGCGAGGCTAATGTGAGTGACAGGCTTGGGCGGTGTTGAGATTTGGGGTAGACACTTGTCGGGAGCAGTTGACCATCCCTTTCATGGAACGTTCCAGGCTGCATTGCACCATGCACAAGTTTTAGGTCATGCACAGAGGCCCAGTCTGACAGCTGTTGTTCTTCTGTGCGGTGTTGTTGTTGAGGTAGCCCCAGATGTGACATTGAAGTCGCCGATGGTTGGTGTGCTGCGGGCTGTATTACAATGTTGGGCCACAGGTCATTTTGTGCTTTTTAGACATTTGGACAGTCAGATTACCTCTACTTTAATGGAAATGGAGTAGGGGCCATCTGATTTTAGGTCTTCTGCATCTTTGGTGAGGCTTTCTTTGATGTAGGTTGCTAGGCCGTATATCTTGTTATCACTGTTTACAACGAACTTGTACCTGAGAGTGTGAGCTTGATGACTGCAGTGGTCCACGAGGTGGGTTTGTTACAGGGTGACTATGTCCACAGTCCTATCAGAGAGTTCTTTCGCGAGTAGGCTTACATTTTGCCCAGGATAGGCCTCCAATGTTGAGCTGGTATATTCTTGCTGATCCCGTTTCTCAGCTTTGTTGTCCCTGAAAGTGGGCTTTCATTCCTTGGACCAGGAACCTGGTTACTGGGGTTCTGTTGCCTTCTTGACAGCACGAGTTTGCAGTTTTTACAGCTGGAAAGCTTCCTTTAACAGAAGGACCACATGAAAGTTGCTGTCTTCTTGCTTACAAGGATTACCATAGCTGGAGATCTTCGAGGTGCGCTCCAGTGCCAGGTAGAGTTACGCCAGCTTGTGTGGAGTGTCTCCTCCTCCATTCTAGCTCCTTACTGCATCCCCTGCTACACTCAAGAGTTGTACTGCACAGAGCAGTAAATACAGCTAAAGTACATAAATTAAGTTAAATAGGCTTGTGTTGTTTCTTCAAATTGGAATAGTTGACCTTGCAGCATTATGTTTAGAGTAGTAATTGTTAAATCTAAATTAACCATATTCTTGTTCTTGACTGTAATGTAGACATTGTAAAATTATTTCATTGATGCAGTGAGGAAGAAGGATTGTAGGAAGGGGATAAACCAACCATGGTTAACCAAGGAAGTTAAGGATAGTGTCAAATTGAAAGTAAAAACATACAATGTGGCAAAAATTAGTGGTACACCAGAGGATTGGGAAAGTTTTAAAAACCAAAAAAAAATGACCAAAAAAATAATAAAGAGGGAGAAAATAAACTTTGAGAGTAAACTAGCAAGTAATATAAAAACGGACAGTAAGAGCTTCTTTAAATATATAAAAAGGAAGAGAGAGGCCAATGTGAACATAGGCCCCTTAGAGAATGAGGCTGGGGAAATAATAATGGGGAACCAGGAAATGGCAGAGGGGTTGAAAAAATACTTTGAATCAGTCCTCACAGTATAAGACACTAGTAGAATTCCAAAAACACTAAATAATGAAGGGGCAAAAAGGAGGGGAGGAAATAAATACAATAACTATCATTGGAGAAAAGTACTGGGAAACTAATGGGACTAAAGGCCGATAAGTCCCCTGGACCTGATGGGTTGCATCCTAGGATACTAAAGGAAGTAGCTACACAAATAATGGATGCACTGGTAGTAATCTTCCAAGAATCCTTAGATTCTGGAAAAGTCCCAGAAGATTGGAAAACTGCCTATGTAACACCCTTATTCAAAAAGGCGGCGGGGTGGGGTGGGGGAGGGAGACAAAAAACAGTTAGCTATAGGTTAGTTAGCTTAACATCTGTCATTGGGAAAATGTTAGAGTCTATTATAAAGGATATAATAGCAGAGCATTTAGAAATGCATAATATAATCAAGAAGACTCAGCATGGCTTCATGAAGGGGAAATCATGCCTGACAAATTTATCAGAATTCTTTGAGGAGGTAACAAGCAGGATAGATAAAGGGGGACCAGTAGATGTAATATATTTGGATTTCCCAAAGGCGTTCAATAAGGTACCGCACATAAGGCTACTTAATAAGACAAGAGCCCATGGTGTTGGGGTAGTATATTAGCATGGATAGAGGATTGGCTAACTAACAGAAGACAGAGAGTTGGGATACGAGGGGGCATTTTCAGGATGGCAAACTGTAATTAGTGGAGTGTCACAGGGATCAGTGCTGGGGCCTCAATTATTTACAATATATATTAATGATTTAGATGAGGGAAGTAAATGTATTATTGCCAAGTTTGAGGATGGCACAAAAATAGGTGGGAAGGCAAGTGGTGAGGATGACACAAAGAGTCTACAGACAGGTTAAGTGAATGGGCAAAAACTTGGCAAATGGGATATAATGTGGGAAAATGTGAGGTTATGCATTTTGGCAGGAAGAATAGAGGAGCTGAATATTATTTAAATGGAGAAAGACTGCAGAAAGCTACAGCACAGAGGGATTTGGGAGTCCTCGTGCATGAATCCCAAAAAGCTAATTTACAAGTTCAATAAGATAATAGGGGAGGCAAATGGGATGGAGTAAAATAGGGAAGTCTTTCTAAAGCTACACAAGGCACTAGTTAGGCCACACCTAGGATACTGTGAACAGTTTTGGTCCCCTTATCTAAGGAAAGATATACTGGCATTGGAGGCAGTCCAGAGAAGGTTCACTAAGTTGATCCTGGGTATGGAGGGATTTTCTTATGAGGAGAGGTTGAGTAGGTTGGGCCTGGACTCATTGGAGTTTAGAAGAATGAGAGGCAACCTTATTTAAACATAAGATTCTTAGGGGGCTTGACAGGGTAGACGCTGAAAGGTTGTTTCCCCTTGTGGGAGAGTCTAGGACCAGAGGGCATAATCTCAGAGTAAGGGGTCCCCCATTTAAGACAGAGATGAGGAGGAATTTCTTCTCTTAGAGGGTAGTGAATCTGCGGAATTCTTTACCACAGAGGGCTGTAGAGGCTGGGTTAAGTATATTCAAGGCTGAGATAGACAGATTTTTAATCAGTAAGGGAATCAAGGATTATGGGGAAAAGGCAGGAAAGTGGAGTTGGGGATTATTAGATCAGCCATGATCTCATTGAATGGCAGAGCAAACTTGATGGGCTAAATGGCCTACTTCTGCTGCTACGTCTTATAGTCTTATGGTCAGTGCGCATAGAGCTGGGAGAATCTGATAAACAGAGTGAAATGGGAATTTGGTGAAGGTGGGAATTAGCTGCAGCCTGGGAATTAAGTGCCAAGTGATTTAAACTTAGTAGCAACAGTGAATAAGTAAATATTTGTAGTGGAGGGAGTAGAACATGTGGCTTCATAATTAACAAAGTGGCAGAATCTGAGGAAATAAAAATAAGAAAATAGCAAGTACCTAGGTATCGCCGTTTATATTTAGTATCTTTAATGGAGAGTGTTGGGTGTGAATTAGTAAGAATTTAATATTAGCACAAGTGCAAGTCAAAGGAAAACAGGCCAAGTGATTAAATACTAATTGTATTTGAAGCCATGGTAACTAATAAATGGCTATGTAATTAGTACTTAATTCATTTAAAAACAAGCTACATCCACCTCTTTAATAAAGTTCGACCTCAAGTAACCAATTAGCTCAAAAAACAAACTGCATAAGGTAAATAAATAACATAAAAGACATGGCAGTGTGTCAGGATTAGTCTGTGGACAAAGAGACTACAACCTCTGCAGGCCATGTCTCTGTCTCAAGGGACTCAGCTCAGAGTGGTGGACCAAGTTATAGACACTCTGACACATAAGGCAGGAGGAGAAATTACTGGATGCGTTACTCCAGAGTACAATCACACACTAGAGAAACGCACAGGCATAGGTAGGGACAAGTGTGGCTGTCAATCAGCTGGCTAAGGGGAAACATAGGAGAGAGTGTGCAGGGGAAACTGCTCCTGTTCAACTTGTGCAGAGTACAAGATGGATGTGAGGATATGGAGAAAGGCTGTGGGATGGACAGAGAGAGTACTGACCAAGGCACCATGGTACAGAGTAGAAAGGTTGTAGTTGTAGGGAATTGCATAATTAGGGGGATAGATAATATTCTTTACAGTTAGAAATGAGCAGCCTGAAGGGTCTGTTGCCTAAGTTGTGCCAGGGTAATGGACATCCCAAAATGGTTGGTAAATAAACTTTAAGGGAGAGAAGAATCCAACTGTTGCTCCCTGTCAGAACCAATTAAATAGGAAAGCTCAGGGAGGAGGTCCTGCTGAGTATCAGGAATTTGCAGCTGAATTGAAAAGCAGGATCGCACAGGTATCATTAGCTCAGCATGTGGAAATTTGCAGAGGGGCAGAGAGATAAGGAAAGTCAACTCCTGGTTAAAGGAGTGGCTTAGAAAGGAGGTGGACATTTCATGGGACAGGAAGGAGGTGCTGTTGGGATAGGCTGCACCCAAACTGGGCTGCAATCAAGGTCCTAGCAGAAAGAATAACTAGAATGGTAAATGAGACTTTATACTAATAACATGGAGAAGGGAAAGGCTAGAAATTATAGCAAATAAAAGAATAAAGGGAAATAGAGTAAAGGATAACAACAGCTTATATTTATAATATTGTGCATTTATCATATTAAAACATTTCAAGATGATTCACAGAAGCTTTATTGAATAAAATTTGATACGAGACAATATTATATATAACCAAAGGCTCGGTTAAAGAGGCAGGCTTAAAGGAAGAAAGAGAGGCAGAAGCGTTTAAGGATTCCCAAGGCCTAGAGCTTAGGCAGCTAAAGGCACAGCTGCCAATGAAGAAATGGAGAAATGAAGATTTAGGGATGCACAAGAGGCCAGAATTGGAGGTCAATTCCAAAATGGAGCAAGCTCCCAAAGAAAATAGTCAGAGCCTTTATCACTTGAAATCTTTAGATTATTTCCATTTAAAAGTTTTCCTTATCAGGACTACCTCCTCAGCAGGTCATGTGTGGTTTAGCTAGTGCTACCCAGATAAATGTTGGCAGAATAGAGATATTCGTCTGTGATGCTGACACAACGAAAGCAGGTGGTGGTGATTAGGGAAGATAGGGAGGGGCAGGGGCATGGAGAGATTTGAAAGCAAGGGTAAGAATTTTACAAATCCAGGCATCGCTGAAATGGAAGCCAATGCAGGTCAGCAAGCACAGGGGTGAGGGTTGAGTGGAACTTGGAACGAGTTAGGATATGGGTAGTTGAGTTTTAGATGAGCTTATGTATATGCAAGGTGGAAGATGGGGGGTATCCAGGAGAACATTGGAATAGTTAAGTCTAGAGATAACAAAGGACAAACTGAAGGAGGAAATAAGGATAACATGAATGGCTAGAAATTGGATAAAGTCATAGAGCATAAAAGTGAAATAACTTCTTAAAAACAAATAGAGGCTAGCAATGCTCACATCCCATGAAAAAATTAAAACAAGTAAAAACAATTTAATTTGTTGGTACAGCAATGCACATAATATTCAAAACAAATTAGTTGTACTGGAGGCAGAAGGGATCCAGATATAGAAGGAATGACTGAAGGATAGTTACATAGAAAACAGGATTGGCAACTAAATATTATGGAACAGAACATATTTAGGAAGGAAGGGAGGAAAGATGAAGAAGTTGAGATAACATAATGGCAGTAGAAAAAAAGGGAGGTAACTGGCAATAAATAGATACAGAATTCATATAGATTGAATCATATATTTTGACACAATAGATCCTAGGGGTATCCTATAAACCATCAAATAGTGGAAGGGAATTGGAGAAAGGAGTATGTACATAAATTTATGAGGTAAGCAGTAGACATTGAAAAATAATCGTGGAAGATTTCAACTACCCTCAGATAAAATGGCGGATAGAAGTAGCAAAAAGACAAATAGGAATTGAGTTGGTCCAGTGTGTGCAGGACTCCTTGCTCACACAACAATGCAAGAAGTGCAACAAGGAAAGGATCATTGCTAGATCTCATAATGAGAAATTAACCAAAGCATTTAGAAGAGGAGGAGAGCATCTTACCAATAGCGATCATGAGACATTAAAGTTCATGATTAGGATTAACTGGAGCAGAAGTAGGACAAAGACTAAGGTAATAGATTAGAAAATAGCAAAATGAGGAAATGAAGGTGGAGCTAAATTTGATAAACAGGGAGAAAATCTTGAAAAACAAAGAGACAGGAAAAATAGTGGGAAATATTTTTAAGGTATTTCACTGAGACCACAAAAAAAAACCCAAAACACACATTTTAATTATGGATTGAACGGATAAAGAAAGAACTGAAGGGAAAATTGAAGCTAAAGAAGGGAACTTATAAACAGTACGAAGAGAAAGGAAAGAAATTTGAAGAACTTAGTTTTTTTAAACTTCTCGTCTATCAGGAAGCTGGATCGAAATTGGAAAATCAATTTATTAAGGACCTTCTATGGGCACGTAAATAACAGAAAGAAATTTGATGTAGGCATCACCAAAGGATGAGCAAGATAAACTCACGGGTAATGACTGAAATGGCAGAAATATTGAGTTGAACTTTGCTCAGATTTTACCAAGGATGATGATAATGTGGCACGTTGAGAGGATGAATTTCAAAAGAATATTAATGTGACTTGTGATAGAAAGGGAAAAAATAATTGAAAAACTAGGAAAACTAACTTCCCGTGTCTAGGTGGTATGCACCCACTCATACTTAAGGGAACTGGGAAAAACAAAGAGATTAGTGAGAAGATAGCAGAGGCACTAAGAAGTTCCAAAGAAGCGGGGTTGATGCCAGAAGACAGACGGAGCAATGCAGATGTACAGAGCACTAGTTCCACCTAAATCATTCATATTTTAATGGAGCAGATTAGATGTTTTATCATTCCTTTAAAATGTTACCATCTTAAATGCAACTTACTTGTATTTCATGCATTATTGATGAAAACATAATTGATCCTAAAACTGGCAATTGGATATTGCTCCATTTTTATTCTATGCTGGATTTTCAAAATGAGACTTACATTTATAGAGCACTTTTCACAACCACCAGATGTCTCAAAGCACTTTACAGCCCATGAAGCACTTCTGAAGTGTACTCACTGTTGTAATGCAGAAAACTTGGCAGCCAATTTGAGCTCAGTAAACTCTCACAAACTGCAAATTTGACAAAGACCAGGTAATATGTTTTTTTCCTGTGTGATGTAGAATAACTATCTCTCTCTCTGTTCTTCTGTTTTAGTGTCTGTTTGTCTGTCTGTCTATATTTAACCTTGTCAACACAATAAAACGTTTTGCATCTGCAGTGACAGCATTTCCTCCCCTGCTGCCTCTCTTCTCCTCCTCCATTCTCTGATGGACTTTACTCACTCACTCTGACATGTTCCCAAGCAACAGAGAATGAGGGGGGAAAGGAGTGACTGGGAAGAAGCTTTGGAGACAGACAGACAGGTATACTGTAACACCAAAAAGCGTGAAAGAGGGAGACATGAAGTGAAAAACAGCAATAAAATCTCACACTTATAAAATACCTAAGAAGTGAAAACAAAGTCCGAGCTGCTTCAAGGAGAGGTGTTAGAGGGCAGATACTAAAGCAGCAAGGTAGAGGGTCGGATGAATAACAGAAAGCTTTGTTGAAGATAGGAATTTTAGAAGTTTTTTGGATGAAGTGGCAGAGAATTACATGAAGGGAGCTCCAGAGATGGCGCATGTGGGTTCAGGCTACCCATGGTAGTATGGCAGGGGAAGAAGCAAGAGGGTGGCAGAGGGCACAGATTGCAGACAGAGGAGCAGAGAGCTCGGGAGAGAGATAGGGCTTCAGGAAATTGGAAACAAAGGGAAAAGTACAAATAGAAGAGGCTGTGAAGGGATTAAGAGAAAAGGCGGTCCATTATAAATCGAATATGTCAGGCAATCATTTGTGAAGGTGGGATCTAATTCAGGTGCTGCAGATTTGCGAATTATGTGGAGGATGGAGTACAGTAGGGCAGCAAGGAGACTTTTTGGACACTTCATATGGGAGATGATAAAGGCATCTGTAAGGATTTCAATGGCAAAGAGGTTGAGGCAGGGCTAAAAGCTGCATAGGTGGAAATAGGCAGTCTTGCTTTTGAAAGGATGTGTGGATTGAAACTCAGTTTAGGATTGAACACGGCATCATAGTTGCGAATGGGCCAGGTTGGACTCAAGAAGTGGCCCGAGTGGAAAACGGTGTCAGTGACAAGGACCTAATGCTTGTAAGAAAGGCCAAAGCTGATAGCTAGGTTCTTCCCAAAGTTGAGGTGGAGGAAGTTATGACTCATTCAGAACTGGGTGTCAGACAAGGAGGCTGATGGTTGAGAGAAATGATGGAGAAGTAGAGTTGAGTCACAGAGTTATGCAGCACAGAAGCAGGCCCTTTGGCCCATTGTGTCTGTGCCGGCCAACAAGCACCTATCTATTCTAATCCCATTTTCCAGCACTTGGCCCGTAGCCCTGTATGCTATGGTGTTTCAAGTGCTCATCTAAATACTTCTTAAATGTTGTAAGGGTTCCTGCCTCTACCACCCCCTCAGGCAGTGTGTTCCAGATTCCAGCCACTCTTGGGTGAAAAAAATCCCCTCTAAACCTCCTGCCCCTTACCTTAAATCTATACCCCCTGGTTATTGACACCTCTGCTAAGGGGAAAAGTTTTTTCCTATCTACCCTATCTATGCCCCTCATAATTTTGTATATCTCGATCAGGTCCCCCCTCAGCCTTCTGAGTGTCACCAACATACATAACGGTGTTCAGTGGCTGAGGATGATGCCACCAAGCAGCATCATGTACACGAGGAGGAAGTGGCTGAAGATAAGTCTTCAGAGGGCTCCAAAGGTGACAGTTATAGCAAGGCAAGAAAGCAAGGCCATTGTTAAAGGCACACTGACTGTGATCAGATAAGTAGAAATGGAATCATGCAAGGACAATCCCATGGAGGTAAGGTGTTGCAGGAGAATAGCCTGGTTTAATATAACAAATGCATAAGAAAGGATTAAAGTCTGCAATAGGTAAAGACCAATTACACAAAGAAAGATTTATTTTGTTGTGAACATTATTGCAGTTATACTATAATGTGCTTTACATGGCATAACATTGCTGCCATTATAAAAAGTCTTATCATCCAACACATTGTGAACACCATGGGAGATCCATTACTAATATCAATGTAATAACACTTGCATTTATACAGTTCTTTGTCTCGTTAAGACATTTCAACTTGCCTTACACAATGATTCGCTTTGGGAGTGCAGACACTGTTGTGCATGTAAATGAATACAGGGGGCAAAGTTCAGAATTCCTGGAAATAAGAATGGCTAGTCATTCTTTGACAAGAATGCGCTGGTAATGTCACAATCCATTTGTGCCTTTATGTAAATATCATTTTGATTAGGAATTTCAAAAAATCCCATTATAAACTACTTTTGCTCCGCTGTCCTCTGAGCTGGTAATGGTGACATTGCTCAGGCTGATATGCATTGCCAGCAAGTGAAAGATGATTGAAAACTTAAACCACCTCCATTACCAAGATCTAGAGTCTACATTTTGGGGAATGAACTCCAGCTGGGATGCAATTGTCCGGTAAGCAGACAGTTACAAACCACGCTCGCTCTTGTGCAGCATGACATGACTCGACCTCTGTAGTTAGAATAGATGCTTTCAGCAGGGTCACTACTGGACCCTTCCTCAAGAAACACAGAGAATCCAAAGGACATGGTGCCATGACAGCGAACTCCGAGTCCTTTTCATCACTAACCGAGAGCTGAGTGGGCACAGTTTAGGAGGTATATTGTTGGCATTTTTTTTTAAACTGGCTTAAAGTGTATTGACTGATATTATTCAATGGGCAGTCACTATCAAGATCCTGGTGACAAATCCCATCTGTCGAATGGCAGGCTGCAAGCTACCAGGTCTTTGCTAAACAGTTTCAGGTCAGGCTAGGACCCCTGTGCAGCCAACCCGCACCACTGAGGCCTCAGTATGCACTGGCAGAAAGACACAAACAATGCTGCACATTACCAAGGAGTGTCCCCTCTACAGACTAATTGGCAGACTAATACCGTAAACTCAGCAAATCACAATCAGTTGGCTTCGGTGATCTGCATTCGCTAAATAAATAGAGAAACTCACAGCTAGCATGTACCAGAGAAGAAAGAAACATCTCTCTGAGTATTGAATTTTCTCCATTGGCTATCCAAGGCTGTGTGTTCAGACATCATGGCCCTGAAATGACTTGGCCCTCGGGCTGCAAAAAGAACACTCTCTAGTCAGGCATGGGCAGAATCTGGGGCAGGACCCAGTTAAGTTGAGCCCTGGCCTCTTTTTGCCCTACAGAAATTCCAAACAAAATGGGGTTAGACACACAACATGCCCAGCCAGACATTAAAAAGGTGACAGTATTATAACACCATGCAAGTGAATGAAATACATCTTAAAAAACATACTACCATTAGTACTGCAGTAATCCTAGATGAAAGGAACACAAGTGCTTTACTGACATGCAGAGTCCTCAGTGACCTTGGGGAGAGGTTTAAAATCAAAATAGCAGATTCCCAAAGGTGTCCAATCGCAAAGTTCACTTACAACGCCATTAGAGATTGTAGCTTAAACCCTACAGGCCACCCCACCCACAGCCATCTGAGGAAAACACCCCTTCAGCACCCGTAACAGTACACAAACACCCATAGGCTCTCAATGTGAGACAGCGACACATCCATTGAGCAGGTGGATGTCCTCTCCCATCCAAGCTAAAATGGATTTGCCAGAATTTCTCAATCCATATTTCCGCAACTTAGCCTCAGGCCAGACTGGAGATGGTGCCCCAATAAGGTGTAAAATGTAACTTTTATGTATGTATTATATATTAGATTTGGGAAGTACCTATATTACCTGTTATGCCTATAGGTGGCACAGTGCTAGGTGTTTTCAATATTAAAGATATCGTGCTTTGCTGTCACCGAATCACACGACCCTGAGTGACCTGCCTACTTTTAGAGAGTGTGTGCCATCCTGTGATCATTCAATCCGGCCACTGGAATCCCTAATATTGTCCAAACTGCTTTCTGAGATTTTTGACTTGTCACTTTTTTTTGCAGTAATTAAAATTTTTAAAACAAGGGTTTAAACATAAAAGGTTTTTTTGAAAAACTATTTTGCAATAAGATAAATTCAACTGGCCTTCGTGGTTTGACATAAAAGCCGCAATCTTTCCCAAACACCCTGCGATTCTGTGAGGTGATTTTGGAGTATCCACTGTGAATATACAGTGTACTTAATCCCTCATAGTGTATCGATACCATTCAACTGTGCACAATACTGACACGGCAGCATTCATTGTTCATCTCTGTTTGGAACCTTAAGTGTCAATCATATAGTACGTTATGCAAGACAGAGCACGTAGAGATGGCAAGTTTCCATCCTTGAAGATGTTATTTGTGTTTTTAACCATCGGGTCATTTTCTGCTGCTAGTCTACAGATTATTAGATTGCTTTCGCAGTTTTTCATGAATTTTTACAATTTCTGGATTGCTGGTCCTGTACCATAACCATTATGGTACATAGCTGTACTATTGAAAGATTCTTATTTAGCTTCCAGTATTTTCTACCCAATAAATAATTTTGAGAAAGAGGGCAACCTTACTGAGGTAAAATTTATATAAATGTTTAAAAAATACAGAGAAGCAGGCAGGCAGAGTGAAAGATTATAATATCTCTTTTTCTTTTTATTTTCTAACTACTAGAAAGTGCATTAAGTGGAGAGGGAGATGAAGAAAAAGGTCAAGGAAGTGAGCAAGAGAAGAAATATAAGATGAAGGGACAGAGAGAGGAGGCAATATTAATATCAGTTCAATTCTCGCAGAGAAAACCAGGAGAATGTTAAAGCCAATTATCTCATTTGGATTAATTTAAAAAGTTAATTGTTAATTATTGCTTACACTAATGAGTCAGATTCCAGTTGCTAACCTCTATGAGACAAAACAGGCGAGAGACAGACACATAACCAGGTGTCTTTCTGCAATCTAATTTAATTTATTTAAGTTGAATTATGACAGCAAAAAACTGCTTCTATAAATGTACCAGGAAGAAAGGGTATGATGGGGAGGGGAAGAGTGACACAGGTTATGGATAAGGAAGCCTCTAGCTGCTCAGTCTTTAGGGGAGTGAGTAAGAATAGGAAGAGGAATGGGAACAGCTAGAGAGAGATTAAGATTGGGGTGAATTATGCAGAGCAAGGGGAAGTGGAGGATACAGTGGTTTAATGGAAAGCTCAAAGGCAAATAGGAAGAGAAAATGTGGCAGGAGTTGGAGAAAATACCGGAAAGGTGAATCTGAAGGTGTTGTGCTGGGAGTGGGAGGCAGGAATAAATAATTGGAGGAGATGATGGTAAGATGGAGGAGATGGCAATGAGAGCCATCTTTTCCCCTTAGCCCCCACCCCAAATGCCTGAAATGACTGGTAGCCTCTTTCCTTACCACATCACCCATTACCCTGCACCGAATAGGACAGAAGAAAGCAGCAGAGAAGCTGAAGGTGATGGAAAGGGAAGCAAGAAAAGGAGTTAAGGGGAAAGAGGTAGAAGAGAAAAGCAAGAAGGAGCAATACACAGAAGCAGTGATAGAAGAGCAAGTCCATATTCTTTAACTACAATATGCAACAGCTTGGGAGTTGAACTAGTATACACAATAAGTTCTACATTATTCAGGAAGGCATCGTGGTATTTTCACTGGACTGGTAATCCAATGACCCAGGGTAATGGTCTGGGGACCAGGGTTCAAATCCCACAGCAGATGGTGAAATTTGAATTCAGTAAAAAAAATCTGGAATTATAAGTCTGATGCTGATTGTTGTAAAAACCCATCTGGTTCACTAATGTCCTTTAGGGAAGGAAATCTGCCATCCTTACCTGGTCTGGCCTACATGTGAGTCCAGGCCAACAGCAATGCAACTGACTCTTAACTACCCTCTAACCAAGGGTGATTCGGGATGGGCAATAAACGCTGGCCCAATGATACCCACAACCCATGAATATAAAAATGATCTGAATTCCTAAATTAGATTTCTGCTTGTAACTTCCAGGTATCTATTAATCCCTGGACAAATTTTACAGTTGATGTTCATGTCCAACTATTTACTTTTGGAACATTTTTTCAACGCCTTTTCTGAGGCACGCAAAACAAACAAGAAAAAAATGAGATTGTCATCTTAATTTTGACTTGGATTGATCATGTGAAACATGACAGTTTACGCAACACTGTCACTTTGCAGCTCTTTCCAAAGTCAACTGAGTAGCGCATTTACTGCCCGTTGGTAAAAGCTGCCATTGTACAGCTCATTCAGGTTTCAAGTGTCACTAACTGCAATGAACTGTTTATACTGGGCCCTGAGGAGGGAAGGCTCACCAGGCTCAGATGTGCTTACCAGATTTCTCATTGGACCTGTTCCAGTATCCCCAAGCTTCCTTTCCCCACTTCTTCAGACATGGTACCTGTCAAAAAATGTGTCACCCATCCCTCTAAAGGTGACCAACCAAGTCTCAGGAGGTTCCTACTTATTACCATGAGTCTTCATTCTGCTGTGGTCTTGTGATTTTCCTAGAGAGAGTTACATAGGATACATGGTACAGAAACAGGCCACTCGGCCGAACCAACCCATCTAAAGGCTCCTTGAAGGAGCCAGGATCCTGATGTGCAGCTTAATCGCCTTTTGAGAAAAATAAAAGTTCTGCACATCTAATCTCACTCCCTGTTTCCACAATAGAAATAAATGATCCCTAATTTCACACTCTCCCATCACACCAATATAAAGGCTTGAAGCAGATTCCCATTAGCTCTGTGCTTCTCCAATGAATCGAGACAAAAATTCTACCTCGCCATATCACAATATTTCCTGGTCAGGGATCACCCTTGCTGCGCATTCCCTGTATCTTGTCTACAGCCACGATCTTTTGATATGGGCATCGCTGGCTAGGCGATTGCCCATCCCTAATTGCTCTTGAGAAGGTGGTGGTGAGCTGCCTCCTTGAACCACTGCAGTCCATGTGGTGTAGATACACCCACAGTGCTGTTAGGGAGTTCCAGGGTTTTGACCCAGCGACAGTGAAGGAACAACGATATAGTTCCAAGTCAGGATGCTGTGTGGCTTGTAGGGGAACTTGGTGTTCCCATGTATCTGCTGCCCTTGTCCTTCTAGGTGGTCAAGGTCATGGGTTCAGAAGGTCATTCATGAGGTAGGTGGACCAAAATGGTAAACAATACTCCAGGTCATCAACATCTTATATAGACAAACACTCATTTACATCTACATTTACAGCCTCAATATGTCTGAACATAGCATGAGTTAAATGATGAGTTGAATACAAATTGGAAGTTCACTGAAATGTGGTATGTGTGTTGCTGCACCAGTATCTTTACTAATGATGTCCTAAGCTGGACAAGTTTGGGCAGTCCATCACAGCAGAGGAGCTACTACATGAGAGCAGGCTGAGCTGATAAAAGGGAAGTTCACATTAATTTACCTAAAACTGACAAATAAACACTGCCATATGAAAGGGTGCTTTCACAGAATGGTTACAGCACAGAAGAAGGCCATTCTGCCCATCATGTCCGTGCTGGGTCTCCGCAAGAGCAACTCAGCTAGTCTCACTAAAATAAAAGCAAAATGCTACAGGTGCTGGAGATATGAAATAAGAAGAATAAATCTGGGTTTAAAAGATAATCTCAGTAACGGTGACCATGGGCAGAAATTTGTGCTGAGCTCCCAACCCACTCCAGCGTAAAATGACGTGTGATGATGTCGGGCAAGCGCCCTGGCGTCATTGCGCACTCGTGTGATATTTTGGTCAGTGGGTGCATGCGGGAGTCAGCAGCGTGCCCACCGACAATTAAATAGGCCTATTAAGGCCATTAAGATGTTAATTGAATGAAACTTTTCGCTGCCTGTCCAACCTTATGGTTGGCGGACGGGCGAAAAGGCCAAGCGGCCTTTGGATTGTTTAATAAATACATTTAAAAAAAAATTCATTCATAACATGTCCCTGCTCATGTGACAGACACGAGGGGACAGGTTTTGTAACATTAAAAATAAAAAGTTAATAATGTTATCAATCTTCAGCTCCCTGAGGCGGCTCTGTGCCTCAGGTAGCTTTCATTGCGCGCACTCATGCGCAAACACGAGCTTCCATGCTCGCGCTCCTCCCGCCCCGGTAGCACTGAGGCGCTGCAGCGCGCGTCTCACACTGGCTGACCGTTAATTGGCCAGTCAGCGTGAAAGCGATGTCGGTGCCCGATCACGGGCAGCGGTTGGCTTTATGGCCACTCCCGGGCCCACCCGTCAACACCCGCCCGATGAGGTAAAATTCCTGGCCCACGAAACCATCATCGATTGTCATAAAAACCCCCATCACAAATGTCCTTTAGTGGGGAGGAAATCTGCTGCCCTTACCCAGTCTGGCCTACATGTGACTCTAGACCCACAGCCATGTGGTTGCCTCCTAACTGCCCTCTGAAATGGCTAGGCAAGCCCACTCAGTTCAGGGGCAATTAGGGGTGGGCAACAAATGACAGCCTTGGCAGTGGTGCCCACATCCCATGAAATAATTTTAAAAAGTAGTTCTGAAGGGGAGTCACAGTTGACCCGAAAGGTTAGCTCTGTTTCTTTCTCCACAGGTACTGCCAGGCCTGAGTTTTTCCAGAATTTTCTGTTTTTTTTATTTCAGCTGGTCTCACTCCCTTTCCCCACACTCCTGCAATGATTGTTTTTCCCTTCAGGTTTTTCTCCAATTCTGTTTCTTCCTCTCACATGCAGCACATGTTCCAGTGTCAGCTCTAACCCAGCCTGTAGATGCAGTCTGAGGTCATCCTTTCTCAAAGTAGCAAAAAAATAATTGGGACTGAAAAAAAAAGAGGGTTTTTTTTTTCTGATGTGCTCGCAAATCAGCGAGGTTCAGATGGTTTATATATAGAATACAAGGGATAACTAGAAGTGAAATTTCAGGCTTGGGTTTAACTGGAGGGCTCGGATACTTTATGCTCAGAATAATGAGTTGCTAACCACCATCTTGTCTTCTTTCTATAAATGTTAAACTTCAAACATTTTAGATTACAGTCATAACAGCAATGGGGGCAGATTTATTACTTTTAATATTACTGTGAGAATAAAAAAAATGTGCCTCATTATGATTAAATGTTCAAAGTGATTCACACAATGAATTTCACTCGGAAATAGCGTGTGTGGTTATAGAACCATTAAGAGCGGTCGGTCTTAACACCGACAGCATCCCTCAAACAGCATACTTAACACGCGATGTACAATTTTAACTACCATTAGTAAACTTTAAAAACCTGTGCTCCTTTTCTAGGCTGGAGCTTCTGATCATTCAGATTCACACCGTTCATACTACATGTGGCCGGTTGTTAAAACAGTAATTAACCCGTTTCCTTCTTGGTTCCCTCACACAGCACACGGGAATGCCTTCCAAGCAAGTTCAGCTGATCGGCAGGTCTGCTCCCTGTGTTTTGACCCCTTCTCTTTTACCTGATCTTACCTAATTACTCAAGACAGGCCCGGACATTACCTTTACTTACCTGTCTTCTCCTGACACCTGGGCCCAGAGTGCAGTTTGGAGGTGGACATCACATCAAAAGGCTGGTTTCTGAGGCTTGGAAATCACTCTGAAAATCCTGTTAGAAGATTATTGAGGCCTGGGAATGTGAAGATTTCCACGGTCATGTCATGGATGTAATGGGGTCAAATTGGGCATTCTTCTTTCCGCTTTGATGTTCGAGTGCTCCAGCGGGAATTGGATGTATTCGACTTTTCTGGTTATTTAACTCACCCAGTGTGGCTCCTTCCCACCCCACGTCGTAGATGCTTCGGCCCATTCATTAAATGCTGACCCAGCACACTCCAGCAAAGAGCACTTGCCCCTCAAGTACAGCGGCAACGACACTTATCGACCGGACTGAGTTTCAGTCCTGACCTCCCCACACTGGACCAGTGACACCGAAACAGCTACTTCCACCGCTGGGGGGGGGATTGGAGGCATCACCGCTCCCCCTTACCAGGCAACCTCCCGGACATGTTTTCCACAGACGGTCATCGCTTCAGTAAGTTGAGCAAGAGGGCGACTTTTGGACAGGGCGGCTTCCCATGGGCCTACATTACAAACAGTTTGTTCTGCGACTCCGCACGAGCAACGCCGCGGGGGGTCGGCCAGTACATGGAAAGTTCAGTGTAAGATTGGCGGTTTGCTCTGTCCCCTCTGCAAGTGGTCCAATCGCTCCTCGGTTAAAGGAGGAGCGAGTCAGCCCAGATCGCCAAGCGCTCTCGGGTTGCAGCAAGCCACACTGGAACGGGTGGAGGGCAGGATTGGGTTGTGATGCCCCCTGTAGTCAAATTGCTCACAAATGATAGTCACTTGGTAGGCGGTGGCAGAGAATGGCGGGTGTCAGTGGGAACAAGGAGTCAAAACCTTCGGGAGTGGGGAGAAAATTAAGGAACAATTTGAAAGGGAGAGCATGACCGTATCGGTTAGTGCCAATTAACTTTACACATCCTCGTCAGTTTCCCTGCCCAGCTCTTATTTACAACATTCACATTTCTATTAACCTATGACCAGGAGAACTTTAAAAAAAACACATTTTGGCATGGTTTTTTCAAAGGGAGAAAACGCATTCAAAAGCTCCCTGAAACCAGGTTGGATATAAAAAGTGTTAATCACATTATAACCAGTGAAATACCTAACCCACCTGCAACACGTTTATCCCCGGACTCCCGCTATCACTGAACACACAAGTGGATGTAAATAAACAGAAACCCATTTTTAGGCGGCAGGGCTGAAGATTTTTCAGTTTCCAGTCAATGAAAGAATGAAAGACACTCAGGATGTGACAAGTGATAATGTGGAAGGGATTTTTACAGGCCCAATATGGGCAGATTGGATTGTGCTCACGCGTTTATTTTACTGGCATTTCCACCCCCCTCCACCCTCCCCTCCCTGGGACTTCACACTCAGGAAGGGTTTTGAGCAGATCTGAACTGTTAGCCTCGATTTCTGTCTCTACCACTGCCCCCGGGGGTTTTGATCAATAAGATGTCACACCTGTGTGTGTGTGGGGGGGTCACTCTCTGGCCTAAACACACACACACACACACACACAGCGAGATCACACAAAACCTATCTTTAAAAAAAAACAAAACCCGCAACAGACCAAATCCCCAATTCACCCACAACTTCACAATAGTATCAGACTGAGATCAGCTCTTAAAACTGCAGTGACCCGGGAACGAATTAAGAGGATCATCAGTAACAATGAGGTTAAGATACATCTCGGCTGTGTCACAACAGAAAAAAAAAGTAGTAGAGATGGCGAAAGCACCTCTTTCCCACCCCCACCCCCCACTCTTCTTAGCAGCCCCGGGGGACAGTTCAGCTCCGAGTCTTCGTAGTCCCTTACCTGAAAACTAGCCACAAGCCATCGGCAGGAAAGTTGAGTAGGAGAGGAACATTGAGACATCTGTTCTGCTGGAGGTAAAGCGGGAGGGCGGCAAACTCCCCCAAAGGTTGGAATTTTCCTTTAGAAACCGGAGACAGACAGAGACAGAGAGAGAGAGAGAGCTGCACTATCAGGAAAACCGGGTAAAGGTGTGTTTTTCCTCCCCCCCACCCCCTCAATGAATCACTTGTGGATTCCGCCGCACCCTCGGGATAGTTGATTCAGCTTCTCCAGTTAATACACAGGTTGATGTCCATAGTCATTCACAGCAACCCCTGTGCCCCTTAAGAGCCCGAGACTGAGCTCGCTAATCGGAAAGATTTCAGGACGGTAGCTGTGTGTGGATGTACTGGCTGGCTGTGCCTGTGTCTGTGTGTGTGTGTTCAGGAGCGTTGGACCAGCCTTCTATATGCTTGCTCACATTACTGTCCCTTGCCAGCTCCAGTTCTAGTGCTGGTCTATAGGGCTCAGTGACTGCTTCTCTCTGCACTGAGCTCTGCTCTGCCCAGGAACAGAGCACTCTGAGCTGTGAGCTGAATATTAATCAGCTGATGCACAATACTTTGCTTACTCGCCGTCTTCTTCCCTCCACTTTCTTTTGAAGGATTTCCGACAAAACCCGAGCTCTCGTCCTTGTTGTAATTTAGTTGTAACTTGTTTGCAATCTGTTATTGCCACGTTTTTAATTGAATCCTGTTTACTGAGTTTCATTCTGCTATTACCTACTCTCCTTTATTCCGTTTAATTTCCTTTTTCTGCTTAATTTCCTTTCCCTCTTCTTATTCCTTCATCTTCCTTACATCTTCTCCACTTTTTTAGATTCCCCCACTTTTTTTTTGTATTGACAAGTTCTCGATTTTCACCAAACATTTTACACAGCCCCAACTTCCAGTTTATTTTCTTTTGCCTTCTCGTCCCTGTTTCTCAGTCCAAGGGAACAAGAAACCTACTTCTGTCTTACTCATGATAGTTCAATGGACCAAACCATTTGCCATTTCCCACCGACAATTAAGTCATCCTCATACTCTTCATCCACTCACGCTGTTTGAAGACTCAGTGGGTCAAACCGCTGTTCATTTTCTCTTACACAAAAACAAAACTACATGGAAAAACTCAGCAGGTCTGACAGCATCTGCGGAGAGGGACACAGTTAACGTTTCGAGTCCGAATGACTCTTTCTCAGATTCATTTTCTCCTGTTTATCTACCTTTGATTTGGACCTTGCTTACAAAATTCTAATTGAAACGTAAAATGCCCCATGTTTGGAACACACGGTTAGTTTTTAAATGCAGTATTTCCTGCTGTTTTTTTAAAACAGGGAGTTATAACTTTAAAACATTGGATTTCCAGCATCCGCAGTAGTTTTTTGTTTTTATGAGTTATAAGTTTAAGATTGATTTAGAATTGTCTTAAAGCCAGAGGCTTCAAGAAGCTGCGAAAATACATGGATTTTCAGATTGAATCTGGGATTGAGAAGCATCTGAGAGTCTGCAACTGAGTCCCATTAACCCATATTGTAGCATCTCTACTGTTGATCTGCATTATTGGCTTCTATCAACCTGAGTGCCCGATAGAAATCACGTGACAGTGCCAGTCTATCACGTGACTCGCGGTGGGCGGGTCTTGCAGATTCCCTCTTTCGTTCAGGCAGTTGAGGACCCATGTAATTGGGGTTTTCTCCCAGTTCGGTGGGATGCTTATTTTGTCAGCTTTTTAGTTTGTTTGGACTATTCCAATATTTGTGGTGCCCTGAAAGGGGCCAATGTTGTGATGAGTTTTGGTTGGTGCTAAGTAGATTTGGCTGAATTTTCCTTTACACCTGCCCTGCGTTTCCCCCAGAGACAGACAGACAGACAGAGTCTGACTGACCCTACTTGAGGGACTGCTTATTCTACATTCTTCTTTCTATGTTCTTTTATATCTCGCTCTTAAGATTGCCAAACCCTCCAGGATTGGCCTGGAGTCTCCAGGAATTGAAGATAATCTCCAGGACACTGCTGTGTGTGCAAACCTGGAGAAAAATCATCAGGGCGTTAAAAACATGTATATTTTTGTCATTTTCTTTGAGCATTCCTGTTTACCAGACATAAAAATATGGTGGGGTGGGAGAGGTGTGGGTGGGGTGGGGTGAGAGAGGTGTGGGTGGGGTGGGGTGGGAGAGGTGTGGGTGGGGTGGGATGGGAGAGGTGTGGGTGGGGTGGGGTGGGAGAGGTGTGGGTGGGGTGGGGTGGGAGAGGTGTGGGTGGGGTGGGAGAGGTGTGGGTGGGGTGGGGTGGGGAGAGGTGTGGGTAGGTATGGGGTGAGGTGGGGAGGGGATGGGTGGGGTGAGGTGGGGAGGGGAGGAGTGGGGTGAAGTGGGGAGGGGAGGAGTGAAGTGGGGAGGGGTGGGGTGAGGTGGGGAGGGGTGGGGGTGGGAGGGGAGGGGTGGGATGGGTAGGTAGGGGTGGGGAGGGGGGTGCGATAACCAAGGCCTGCTAAGCATTCATAGTCTGCCACACACGTGACATTGGCAGCAGGGAGACTCGAGTCTGGGCAGTAACAAGAACCTGAGGTCCAATGGCAGATGGACAAACCCCTAGAATCGATCCATACAGAGTTAGAAGGACACAGCTGCAGCTCCGACCTGATTAACACACACATACTCAGAGCTAGAGACAGCAAGAATCCTGCTGCATCATTTCCAGTGCGTAAGCTCAGTTGATGAATAAAGTGCTGTACCCCTGTGAGTTTAGTAAGGTATGAGGTAATTCAGAGCTGTTGATGAAATTCTAATCAGTCCCTTTGAAAGGTTTTTATATTTTCAATGAAAATTGCAATATTTATAGGTTTTTATATCACATTTAACACTATTTCAAATATATATGCTGAGCATATTTAGATTAACATTTATACTATTGCACATATTTCTAATTTTTATATATTACATATATTCTATTTACCATTTAATCTCCTCTTGATGGGCAAGTATGTATATCGATAACCACAAAAATATACCATGTAGTGTACAATGTATTATTCTGCTTCTAATGTACCATTTAGGATTGTTTAACCTGGCCTATACCTTGAAGGTCACATATTTAATTCTTTAAATAATTAGTAAATGAAGCAGAGAAGATAGGAGTTTTTTTTAATGTGACAAGTTGTTATGATCTGGAATGCACTGCCTTAAAGGGTGGGGGGAGCTGATTCCATGGTAACTTTCAAAAAGGAATAGGAATACTTGAAAAAGAAAAAAAAAATTGCCAGACTGTGGGTAAAAAACAGGGGATTTGATTTCAGACTAATTGGAAAGCTCGTTCAGAGAGCTAGTACAGGCAAGACATGCTGAATGGCCTTCTCCTGTGCTTTGTGATCCTACAAATCAGTGCAAATAGGGTGACCATGAAGTCAGTTCGAAGTGAATGGCCATCAGTGAGAGAAATTGGCAGGTGGGCTCTTGGCCTTAAGTTTCAGTCTCCATTTCAGAAACAAAGCAACATTAAGTGACAGCTTTGTGCCCTCTTTTTTTATGTTTTGCAGTGTGATGACAGACTGCTTATAGATGTGCCTGTAGAAAAGCAAAGGTCCCAAGCCTCATCACAAAGGTAAAAACAAGCACTGAATGGAGGAGATATGGAAAGGAATTCCATGATATGGTACTCCCAGTAAAGGATGGCAGTCACTAGCAGTGTATCCAAGGTGGCCCTGCCTGCTGTAATTTTGGGTTGACTCCTGTAATACTAGCAGTTGTATCTTTCTCAGAGCTGCCTATTCTAATTATCATGTCACAATTTCCAGAAGTAGACAGGAGCTGCCTTCTGCTTCTTAGGCAGTCCCTCGGGACCCTGGATGACTTTCTTCCACTCTGGGGTTGTGGGTTCTGAGGTGACTCAAAAGTCCAATGCTGGCTCCGCACACTCTGCCACAAGTGGGGTAGAAAGTGTTTGATGAGGCGGGTGGGTGCGATGCTCAGATTTTGGTTTGCTCCTTCCACTGTTTGCACTTGGCTTCCACCTGGGCCTGTCGGAGACGTTCAAAATAGTTGGCACCTTTGCGGATGCTTCTTCTCCAGTTTGGGCGGCCTGGAGTAAGAGATTCCCACAAATCAGTGAGAATGTTTCATTCTTTCAGGGCGGCTTTGAGGGCGACCCTGAAATGTTTCCTCTGCCCTCCTGGTAACCGCTAGCTGTGACGTAGCTCGGAGTAGGGAACTTCTTTTAGGAGTCTTGTGTCAGGCATGCAGACGATGTGGCCAGCCCAACATAGCTGATTACAGAGCTGTATTATTGAGGGAATTATTGATTATTAGTGCTATGTGAACAATGCACCTACCTCATACAGTGCGATCCATGCAAAGATTTATAATTTGCTTAACTGCAGCTTCTGAGGGGCAAAGCCTTATTATCAGGTGCACTGGGGGAGGAGTGTGGAATAATCTCCCTGCTCCTGGATTACGGGCAACACATAACCAGAAAGTCGCACTCTCCCCATCTGTGATTCTCTGTCCATTACCATTATGATTTGAAGTGCTAATAATATCCAACCACTTAACTGTGCAGTCAATTTAAAAGAAAACTTTGTCCTTGAGCTACGGCAAACCAATGAGTAATGAAGAAGATTCACATGTGAGCACTAACCTTTGCCCATAGCAGGGAGTAGATGTAGCAGCTAAAGAGTGCATGACAGGAGCAAATAGGATGCTGAACCCTGACAAATCAGGCAGTTTAATTACAAGCAATGTGCTAGAGAAGTATTTTCAGTATGGCTATCACCTACAATGTATCCTTCATTTAGTGAAGCATTATTTTGCCAAGGTTCTCCAGTGTTCAAATATTGTGGCTGGACATTTTTTTTTTGAGGGGGGGTGCGGGGATGTGGCATCAAAGCAGGGGGGTCCTTTCATTTTTGATATTGTTTTTGTTCTCTCAACCTCCTTACACCACAAACCAATCTCAGCTGAGATAACCTGGTAAATGACTTGTTGCTAGTCTAGCGTTAACTTTCTTGTAGGAGGCAGCCTGCACTAGGCTCCCAGAATAAGCAATAATCTGCCAGCTGTGTTTCCTTCCTCCTGTGGTACCCAGGCTGTAGTTGACTTTGAACTAATTCAGATCATGCAACTGGGCAACGCCACCCACCTAGCATTTCGAATTCAGCTCCTCTTGTGAACCTGTCATTGCCATTTCTGGAAGTTGCTCTCATTTCCTTTCCAAATGATCTGATCTTACTGATTTATGTTTTCGGTAAGTCTCCCCCTCACCCCTTCACTCTCCCCATTTCTTCTTTCTAACTCAGCATTGTTTTTCTCTTCCTTTCTACCTCTGCACCCATTTACCTTAATTCTCCGTTTGTGCTCCTTTGTGTCTGTCTCAGTAACTGTCGGTAAACTGCATGAGAGACTGTGCTGGTCAGTGGTGCTATGTCCACTATAATCAATAGAGGGAGCCTGTGTACAGAACAGACTTTGGAGTGCTCGGTACCTGCGTTTAATAAATTTCTCTTGTTTCTCGGATGAATGCACATCCATGTGTGGCTATTTGCTTGCAACTCTCTCTTTCTCTCTCTGGGAGTCACTGCCTCTATTTTCATCTAATGAGTTACGGCGTAAAACCTGTAACCAGGGGCTCGGATACACAGCTTTCAATTCCTCCTGAAAACTGAAGAATGGGAAGTGACAGCCAGGAGGAGTTCATTAGAGCTTGTGCTGCAGATCTCTAGCAATAGAAGATAGCACGGCTGTATCTCTCTGCTGGCTTTTAACCAGTGAGAGGCCAGTACAGCACAAATAGCAGCCACCAGGACAACAAGTGCAGAGTTTCCACTTCAGCTTCGTTAGGATATTTTTGGAGGGCTCAGGTACTGCTCGGCCACTGCAGAATGGGAAGTTGAGAAGTCTTAAGTAACCAGGCCGATCCCACGGTAGGACTGGGGAATAGACTCAAGAGGTCTGCGGTGATATAAATGCCAAGCAGTATTTATCTAAGGACCTGACTGCCATGCAATAAATAATGCAAAGAAGTAAAAACAAAAAAACTACTGCGGATGCTGGAAATCCAAAACAAAAACAGAATTACCTGGAAAAACTCAGCAGGTCTGGCAGCATCGGCAGAGAAGAAAAGAGTTGACGTTTCGAGTCCTCATGACCCTTCACCAGTTTTACAAGAACGGGACCTGATACTATCATCCCTCATCATTAACATTGTAAAGGTCATTGACCTGTGCCATTTCTTCCTTAATAGGTCAATTCCTTACAAGTTTCCCATGGTGCCCATTCTACAGGAGGGAAGACTGCTCTGCAGCTCCTTATGCTCATACTCACTCCCTGAATGAGCATTACCTCGATATCTCCTTGCATTTACCTCATCGTTTGATATGTTTTTGCCATCAGACACCCTATGGATATCAGGCAAATTTAATATGATGAATTTATACAGCGCCTATAGACACCCTCGGGATGTCCCAATGTGTTTTAAGTCCTATAAAGAAGTTTTGAAGTGTGGTCACTGTTGTAATGTAAGCAACGTAGCAGCTAATTTGTGCACGGCAACATACGTTCTAGGAGCAGGAATGGGGCACTCAGCCCCTCGAGCCTGCTCTGCCATTCAATAAGATCAGGGCTGATCTGATTTTAACCTCAATCCCATATTCCTGCCTACCCCCGATAACCTTTCACCCCTTTGTTAATCACGAATCTATCTAGCTCAAACAGCAAACTCCCACAAACAACAGTTACCAAACACCATGGGGATCTTTGAAGGCTGCTTGAGAGGGCAGTCAGGGCCTCAGTTTAAAGACAGCATCTCCAACAGTTTAGGACTCCCTTAGTACTGCGTAGAAGTGTCAGCCTAGATTTTGTGTTGATGGCACTGGATTAGGGGGAGACTTGAACCTATGACTTTCTGTTCAGAGGCAAGTACACTTTCACTGAGACAAGGCTGGAAGAGCGTTTTCATCTATGTCAAGGAATAGGAGTAAAATCCACTGCCCTGGCTTTTTACCAGACAACACTGAAACCAGCTGTAAGATGGAAAGTTCTCCAGAGCTGGTACAGGGTGTACTCCAGAGCCTGTCTCATTTAAATTTACAACTCCACAGATACTTCCTTGGCCTCAACATGCATCTTCTTGATGTGTT
This sequence comes from Cetorhinus maximus, assembly GCF_964194155.1. Taxonomy (NCBI): domain Eukaryota; kingdom Metazoa; phylum Chordata; class Chondrichthyes; order Lamniformes; family Cetorhinidae; genus Cetorhinus; species Cetorhinus maximus. The sequence continues at coordinate 13,025,283 of NC_135896.1, forward strand.
ACCATTGTCTCCACATGTAGTCTCCTTCTTACTCGAGGCTTTTCCTTTAGTGTAACTCTGTACACAGCTTATCGGCACAGTGTGAAGCTCCCACTGCATGCAGTCTCTTATATCACCAGCTTGTGCTGTCTAAACATAACTATTTTACTCCCTCAAACATTACATCAAAGTATGAAGTGAATAAATGTTGTGGCTACTTGATGTGTTTGTTGGAACAAGTGTCCGGTTTGAATCAGGTGGACATCCCACTTGCAGCAGGTCTACTTTGTATTTTCGGGTTCTGCCTTTCTGACAGAGATTGGTGTAAAAGTTGCAGATGCTAATTAGACTAATTTAATTGGCAATGCAATTGTTTTCATCAGCATCTGCTACTTATTATGTATTCTGAGTACCCCACTGCTTATCACATATTAGGAAAAATGAGCACATACTTCAAACTGCCTGTCATGAATAATGCACTGCCTTTCATATATCACATGCTGTCTGTCATATATCACAACTGCCTGTCGTATATCACACACACTGCCTGTCATATATTACGCAGTGCCTGTCGTATATCACACACTGCCTGTCATATATCACACATTGCCTGTCGTATATCACACACTGCCTGTCATATATCACACACTTTCTGTCGTATATCACACACTTTCTGTCATATATCTCACACTGCCTGTCATATACCACACACTGCCTGTCGTATATCACACACTGCCTGTCGTATATCACACATTGCCTGTCGTATATCACACATTGCCTGTCGTATATCACACATTGCCTGTCGTATATCACACACTGCCTGTCGTATATCACACACTGCCTGTCGTATATCACTCATTGCTTGTCTTATACCACTCATTGCCTGTCGCATATCACATACTGTCTGTCATATATTACACATTGTCTGTCGTATATCACACACTGTCTGCCATATATGACACACCACTTGTCGTAAATCACACACTACTTGTCATATCCCACCCCTTGTTGTATATTGCACAGTGTGCATAAGACCATAAGACGCAGGAGCAGAAGCAGGCCATTCGGCCCATCGAATCTGCTCTGCCATTCAATGACATCATGGCTGATCTGATAATCCTCAACTCCACTTTACTGCCTTTTCCCCGTAACCTTTGATTCCCTTACTGATTAAAATCTGTCTATCAGCCTTGAATATACTTAAGGATGCAGCCTCTACAGCCCTCTGCGGTAAAGAATTCCACAGATTAACTACCCTCTGAGAGAAGAAATTCCTCCTCAGCTCTGTTTTAAATGGGCGCCCCCTTACTCTGAGATTATACCCTCTGGTCCTAGACTCTCCCACAAGGGGAAACAACCTCCCAGCATCTACCCTGTCAAGCTCCCTAAGAATCTTTTATGTTTCAATAAGATCGCCTCTCATTCATCTAAACACCAATGAGTACAGGCCCAACCTACTCAACTTCTCCTCATAACAAAATCCCTCCATGCCCGGGATCAACTTAGTGAACCTTCTCTGGACTGCTTCCAATGCCAGTACATCTTTCCTTAGATAAGGGGACCAAAACTGTTTACAGTATCCTAGGTGTGGTCTAACTAGTGCCTTGTATAGTTTTAGCAAGACTTCCCTATTTTTATACTCCATTCTCTTTGAAATAAAGGCCAACATTCCATTTGCCTTCCCTATTCCCTGCTGAACTTGTATGCTAGCTTTTTGTGATTCATGCATGAGGACCCCCGAATCCCTCTGTGCTGCAGCTTTCTGCAGTCTTTCTCCATTTATGTAATGTTCAGCTCCTCTATTCTTCCTGCCAAAGTGCATAACCTCACATTTTTCCACATTATATTCCATCTGCCAAGTTTTTGCCCACTCACTTAACCTGTCTATACTCCTCTGTAGACTCTTTGTGTCACCCTCACCACTTGCCTTCCCACCTATTTTTGTGTCATCCACAAGCATTTATCAATCGGATTAGAAAGGAGAAGGGGGAAGGCTTCTGGTCAGAAAAATAAGAATAGAAGCAAACATGGTGGAAGAAGAGTTCAACTGAGCTCCAAATGTGTCAAGATGGGATATGAGAGAATGAAGCAGACACCCTTTCTGGGGGATAATTATTTCCCCTGACCTTAATGTTAACTTTAATAACTTCAAACCTTAATTCCCACTTTATGGTTAGAGATGTGGAATGGATGTGTTAATGTGTCATAGCCAGGGAGGGGATAGATGGTAAGTGACAGGATGGCAAGGACCCTCTGTCATAATATGCTGTTGGTGGGCCAGTCTGCCTGCTTGGTACAGGTCAATTTTACCTCATCCACGAATCGAAGAATGTATGATCTGTTTTTGCCTGTGTTTCCTTATGACACTTTTGTGTGGCTTGGCCACCTAACCCACTATTTCAGTTCACTATATCACTTTACATTCTTTATATTTACATACACTGCCTATGGTCTCACGTTAATGCCATTTAAACCATTTAATCATTTTTTGTTTTCTATTTATACATTTTACAGATCATTTTGTATTGCCATACACTGGTGTGTGTGTGTCTCTGTGTGTGTCTCTGTGTGTCTCTGTGTGTGTGTGTGTGTGTACAACTTCCACCATTCCCCTTTGCTCTGTTCCTTTTTACATGCTGTTTATCTGTTATCAGTTCAGATTTTGGGTCCACATCTGAAACATTAAAGTATAAATTTGTCTTGTGTGGAGCCACAAAGGAGGTCTTGTAGTGCAGAGGTAGCGTCCCTACCTCTGAGCCAGAAGCTCATGGTCCCAGTCCCACTCCGGGACTTGATGGCCAAGGAAAGTGTGTTCATAACATGGCCAAACAGGCTGAGTATAAAACTTGTAAATCTTTCCAACACAAGCCAATGGCAGGCAGTAAGAGTGGGAGAGCTTCCTGGTCAGCCATATGATGGAAAGAAATTGGAGCCTCTACCATCACTATCCATAGCTCCAGGCTACAACATGCATGTAAAAGTGGATGTTGTCACAGCATCTCAGACTACTTGGGATGGAGGGTGGGGGGCTGTTGGCTCAGTCGGCTGGACACTGGTGTGGACCAGATTGGTGCGTACAGCATGGGGTTCGATCCCTGTTCCCACTGGGGTAGATTCGGGACCTGCTTCCTTGCCCTACTCATGGTGGGGGATGTGGGTCGGACCTGCTTTTGGTCAGAGAACTCGAGAAGGAGGAGTTGCAAAACAGGTGATTGGGAACCGAGGGGAATGTCTCTGTTCTCTCAATAAGTGCTGACTGAGCATTTTCTGTATTTGGTTCGAATTTTTTTAAAATCAGTTAACATAGTACAGAAGCTGAAATTGGACAAGGATGGAAAAGGTAAGAAGAAAAAAACTTGTTTATGTTCTCAGGGAATTCCAAAGTACTTCACAGCCAATGAGGTGTGGTGACTATAATCAGGGTAAATGTACTTCTTTGGGTTTTAAATGTGGAAGGACATCCAAAGGTTGTGAAAGGTGTTATTAAAATGCACGTTCTTTCCTTTCCATGAATGATCTGTGTTTCCAAATGGACCATGTCATCCACATAATAATTCATTTCCTTTTTTAACTGCTGTTTAGGATGAGTATTCATTCCCATTACAGGCTTTGTGAAATTACCTGAATTGCTATTATTTTTGCACTCGAAACCTTTAAATATGCTGCTGCTCTGATAAGGGGCCAAAGTTGGGTAGAAAGTGTGTTGGAGAACAGAGAGGTGAGTAGAACCAGTTAACATATGGTCGTCCCCTTTATTGGTGATGAGAGCACAGAAACTGGCCCCTGAAAGAATGGATGGGTTTTCGTAAGATCCACATAAATTACCTGCCAGCTGCAAAATCATACACCCTGGGTTAAATATTCATTCACTGCCGTACTCTGGCACGGGAGTTGCATTTTGAGATCTGCCTGTGACCAGTCCTATTGAGGTAGGCAGCACACTAGCTTTGTGCTGCCTTCTCATTGCTGTGAGTGTGGTGTTCAGCTGAGAGGGTGCCGTGCTGCGGGTTGGCTGAATGCTCATGAAGGAGGTTTAACAGCGTGCGAGGCCAGCACGCACTCCAGCTGTGGCAGGCACATCAGGTAAATGCAGTGTGTGACACTACCGCTGACATTCTTCCCGCTCTCCTACAGCACAAGGTTGGCCACATTAGAGAGGAGCAGAGCAGACCCACAAGGGACAGAAGTGCCAGCATCTTCTGATCGACACAGAGGAGACAATGTTCCACATCATGATCTGACTGCAACAAAAGCCATAGCAGCTGCTGTTGCTGAATACATTGGTGGCCACAGCATGTTTCTGCCTTATGCCCCTTCTCAACTTCCAACTCCCCCTTATCCTCCTATCTGCCATGAAGTGCAAGCTGTGGATACTGTGACTGTGGACCTCTTGTTTTTCACTGCACACCCTCCTACCCTCACTCCAACCATTTCCTTCTGCTTTTGGGACACACAAGAACGGCCGGTTACGGACAGGGACAGACACGCCACAGTAGCCTCGGGAGCATCATGACACCACTGATAAAGAGGCATCAACATCCTAATCTGGCAATTGCAGTCACCAGCTCAGGTACAGGGCACTGCACAAACTGTAAAGGCTAATATAGAGTTGGGATCAACACGCGGAGAGTCACTGGGCGCAAATGGGGCTGCAGCCAGGCCAGAGGGAAAGGATAGCTCATGTGCCAGCTCACTGGAGGGCGAGGTCGCTGGCAGCTTCTGCGATCGGGGACTCAGATGAGGACTTTGATGGGGCAGCTGACAGGAAGACTGATGGGGATGCACGCCGAGATGCTTGGGACATAAACAGGGCCAGCCAAGCAACTCCTCGTCACTGTTAATGAACATGCTTGAGTCTGGCTCCAATGTGGCAGAGCTGGCAGCCTATCTTTTCCAGGCTGGAAGAGGTGACCCGCTCCATGACAAGACTTGCAGACCCAGAGGCGATGGAGAATCTGGTGCCTGATGTCTCAGCTTCCAGTGCAACACAGGTGCCCGGCTTCTCAGTGCTGCAGCAGCAGCTCAGAGATGTCCCGAGATCCATGCTCGGTGCTGTGCAGGCTCAGACTGCTGCCAACATGGCTGCAGATCTCAGTGCGCAAAGGGGCTTGCAGCCTATCGCGGCAGTTCAGCTATCTGACCTCCAATAGATTACTATTACTGCTGAGGCACTGCCCTGGGGGAGTAACGGTGCCATCGTGGAGCACGTACTTGCCCTCTCTCAGGATGGCAGCCTTCACGCTTCTGCCAGGGCCCTTGCTGTTGTTGCCTGTCAATCAGTCCAATACAGACTGCTGCCACCCATGCTAAAGCAGTGAAGTTCAATGCCGGGACTTCTAGTCCCAGAGCTGGTGAGAGTGTCCTGCAAGGCCATCTATAGTCTCCAATGAAATTCAGCAGCTTTCCACCAGCCACACTGCAGCCACCAGGGTAAGCAGTGCGTAGGAGCACTAGGGCAGGCAAAGGCAAATCGGGCGTTAAAGGAATGCCCAAAGGTGAATAGTTCATTTCTGTTTAAGTGTTTTTGGATGTCACAGTAAAGTTATCCTTAGTGGTTTTCATTGCTGGATCTTGGCCAAGGCAGCACTGTGATGGGACATCCCAGATGGATGGTAATGTGCGGAATAGTGAAGACGTGGTGCTGAATGGAAGTTTCTCCTATGGGAATGAGTGTGAGCGGCTGCTCTTGGACAGGTTGTTTGGAGTGAAATAAAAATGCTGGGAAAACTCAGCAGGTCTGGCAGCATCCGTGGAGAGAGAAACAGAGTTGACGTTTCGAGTCTGTATGACTCTTTTTCAGAGCTAAAGAGAAGGAGAAATATGATGCATTTTATACTGTTTAAGAGGGGGTGGGGCAGGTAGGACGAGATAGAAGGTCAGGGATAGGCGACGGCTAAGGGGAGGTTGACAAAGATGTCACGGACGCAAGACAAAAGGAGTGTTAATGGTAGTGGTGAAGAGTAAAGGAGGTGTTGAGAGTGGCATAAAGGTAAGATAGCAGAAGGTGTTAATAGCAGAATAAGGGTCAGCACTCTGTGAAAGCACAACATAAAAACAAGTGACAGATGGCCCTGTGGGGGGAGGTGGGGGATGGTAAACAGATGCTGCCAGACCTGCTGAGTCTTTCCAGTATTTTCTGTTTTTATTTCAGATTTCCCCGGCATCCACAGTATTTTGCTTTTATCATTTGTTCAGAGTGAAGTAGTCCCAGCTGTATCCTCCCTGCCCCTACCCCTTCCTCATCCTCCTGAGGTGGCCTCCAACGTCTAGTGACAACGGTGGTGCCCTCATGATGGTGATAACACAGCAGCTAACCATGAAGTTGGAGAAGCACATCAGTGTACACTGGGGTAGTGTTTTTACTCCCAGCTTCCCGCCACGAGTAGTCCAGGCTGTGGAAGCATGCCGGTGATCCACTCTCCGATGTTCCTGGTGGCTCCATGGCTTTCCCTATACACCCTCTGTCCCCACATGGTTATCTTGCAGAGTGGTGTTATCAGACGGGCGTTACCCTTTTCCTTTGAGCAATCGCCCTCCAATTCTTCAAGGCCTGAAAGTGCAGGAATGGTAGACTGCCCCAGAAAGAAGGCATCGTGGCTGCTGCCAGGGCAATGGGCATCCATTGACATGATGGTCTGTAGATGGCCACATGCTAACCTCACGTTGCTGGAATGGGTAATCCCTTGTGATGCCCCTAACTTCTCCCTGTTGATATTGAGCGTCTGAACGTGTTTGCAGTCAATGCTTCCTTCACCATTGGGAAGCCTGCTATTCTGGCAAAGTCAGGTGCCCCCTCATCCTGCTTCTTCCTGCTTTGAGAGAACAGGATATAATCGCCTCTCTTCACAGTATCCAGAGATGGGCTCCGTCATCTTCTGAGTGCGTTGATGGATGATGTACTGGGAGATGTTGGATATGTCGTCTGCTCTCACCTGGGATGACCTGGTCATGTCGAAGTTTAATGTGCCTTTGACCTTTGCCTCCACTGGCAGTGCCATCCTAACCCTGGTCTGAGGCTCCAGGCTGTGTTGAAGGAGTTGGCAGTGTTCAGTGACCACCCACTTGTTGAATCTGAGTCACCTCAGGCATTGCCCCTGGATGAGTTGGAGTTATGAGAAGTGTACTTTGAAAACACGTGGTGGGGAGGGTCTTCCGTGGCAAGCCTTCCTCCTCCTCTTCCTCCTCCTCTTCTTCCCCCTTCGCAAAGCTGCCCCTCTCTGCAGCCTCTGCTCCATTTCTTGGTTGGTGTTGCAGCCCCAGAGGTACTGACACTACAGACCCTAAACCTCCAAATCCTCTGCCCTTCCTGATTAAATGCATCAGCTCTCTGATAGATCTCCAAACACAACTCACAGGGTTCCCACAAACTTCTCCACAGCAGAAGCAAATCAAAAGCATCTCACCCCCCAGTAAGGTGGATGACTATCTCTTTAACTAACAGATGTGGGGTGGCTGTTGGGGGAGGGGAGGCTCGGAGGCCCTCCTGCAGATGAACGCACGTGCAGCTCTGAGCGATTAGCGCGTGCGTTCACTGGACCTGAACGGTCCAAATGACCCGGAGCAGCTGGTTGACATCAGAATCTGACCACTGCCAATGTCATTGGCCCAAATATGGCGTGCCCATGTTAACGCCTTCCCAGCATGGCGCGGCCGACAGTGCTGTCTGTGCCATTTTATGTCTTCGGTGCTTCCATAGCATGAGCAGCAGCAACAGTGTTACAAAGCCCAAGTTCACAGCCCCTGCTGTTTACGTTGTAGAAACAAAATGTGCAGGTTTGAATTATATGGCAGGTTTTACAATCACTCACGACCTTTTAAAATATTACTGATTGGATGACTGGGAGGTGAGTTTTAATTATGTTGCTGGCATCAACCAGCCTCAATTATCTTGTTCAGCGATGCAGCTGCTGCTGCAGATATTACTGCTCAGAATGCCATCCAAATCGGAATCCATGTTTCCCCAGTAAACCAGGAGAACAATTGCCTTTACCCAGCAAGCAAGTGAAAGTTACTCAGCTGCATAAATTTAGAGAATTCTTCTTTTTTTTGGCTGCGAGAGGAGTGACATCTGCTGATACCACAGTGAGGTATTGCAATTAATGTCTGCCTGACAGTACCCGGTGGGGTTGGGGATGGGGGTGGTAGGGGGGGTGTGGGGGGGAGATGGGGTTAGTGGGTGGCAACAGACATTTACACATGGGAGAGAAGGCATCCTGGAAAAATCATATCTTCCTCAGTTGGAAGCAAGGTGCTCTTTTCCTGCTCCCCTTTATGTGCGTGCCCTGTCCCAGTTATTTATAAATAGACCTTCTGATGGTTAGCTTTCTTCTAACCTGACTTTGGATCAATAGGAACCTGTCCTACCTCAAATCAAAAACCCTAGAATGTTGTCATGAGGAAGTGTTCCATTTTATCAAAAGATATTAGCAGGAAGAAAGGAAATATTTTAAATAATAATGCTTGCAGCTATGTACAATGTACATGTAGAATAACAGCAACAAATTGTGTGTGTGTGTATATATATATATATATTATATATAGGGCACCATGCCCCCAGCTCTATGGCAGTGGGGAGGCATTGGAGAAGGGTGGTGTGGTCAGTCACGTCAAAGGCTGCAGAGAGGTTGGGAGTGATGAGGAGGGAAAATTTACCTTTGTCACAGTCACATTGGGTGTCATCTGTGACTTTGAAAAAAGCTGTTTCAGTACTGTGGCAGGGAAACCTGATTGGAGGGATTCAAACATGGATTTCCAGGAAAGGCGGACACCAGTTTGGGAGGCAACAACGCATTCAAGGATTTTGGAGAGGAAAGGGAGGTTGGAGATGGGACAGAAATTTGCAAGGATGGAGGGCTGCAGGTTTATTATTTTGAGGAGAGGGGTGTTGACGGAGGGTATGAAGGAGAGAGAGAGAGAGAGAGACAGGACCTGAGGAGAGAGAACCATAAACAGTCTCAGCTAACATGGGGACGAGGATGGGAAGTTGGGCGGTCAGCAGTTTTATGGGAATAGGGTTGTGGGAGCAGGAGGTGGGTTTCACAGACAAGATGAGCTTGGAGGCGGAATGAGGGGAGATAGGAGAGAAAGATGTGAGTTCAGGGCTAAGACAGTAGGAAGCATTAGATGAAGTTTTGCCCAGTGAGCTAATGGAAGGGAAGGAAGTGGCAGAGGAAGTTGATCAGATGGTCTTGAGCTTAGTGACAAAGAAGTCCATGAGTTCCTTGGTCTTGTTGTGGGAGGTAAAGACAAGGAGAGGAGTCTATGAAGATGGTTTAATACTGAGACAAAGTTAGCATGCACCTTTGTTTACTCCTCAGTACCCCTCCATATATGTGATGCAGCGGTGCTATACATTAATGTTGTTAGCTGACTTGGAAATCTTGCTCTGTGCTAAACAAAAAGCAATTGCAGTTGCAACAACAAAACTAGAGGCTGTCACCATCAGTGGCTCCAAGATTTATTGGGTTTACTAAAATAGATCTTATCATTTGGAATCTTTGACCTAGTGATCTCTAAGAAATCCTAGTGCCCTGTTATTTCCATACTCTAACCCAGTTATCTCTTAACACATCGTGGCTTTATCATTTAGATACTCTGACCCAATACAAATCCGATTATCTCTAGCTGATTTTGGCCCGATGATTTGGATATTTCAACCCCGTTATCTCTAACCGATCTTAGCTTTATTATTTGGATACGGTACTGTGACGCAGTTATCTCTAACATTTCCTGATGGCTTTTTGTAGGAGGACTGGTCAAAATATTTTCAAGCAACATTTATTTCCACAGATTGTCGTCGATTTTCCTCAAGTTACTCTTGTGCTCATGGATGAACAGCAGCTTCTATAAGCAGATGGAGATCCCTATGATCTGAAAACAGTGTCCTCTGTGGAATCACATGCCCAGCTTTAGTAAGAAGTCCCTAATCACTGTGTACTGGACAATAAATGAGACACCCATCACATTCTTTCATCATAGGAACATAGGAGCAGGAGTAGGCCATTGAGCTCTTCACGCCTGCTCCACCATTTAACTAAATCATGGCTGATCTTCCATCTCAGTGTCTTCCCACACTATCCACATATCAATGGTATCTAAAAATATATTGACCTCTGCTTTGAACGTACTCAATGACTGAGCCTCCATGGCCCGCTGGGGTAGAGAATTCCAAGGATTCACCACCCTCTGACTGAAGAAATCCCTCCTCACCTCAGCCCTAAATGGCCTACCCCTTATTCTGAGAAGTTTGAAAAATAAAAAGTTACAAGACCAGTGTACATTGATCGAATCTACTTGCAGGTGAAACATATAGAAGCAAAAAGACACAAGTAAATACCGTCCAGCACAGTCTTTCAAGAAGACAACAGAACTTGAATCAGCCCATAAGGGATCCCCATTCACTTTTTCTGAAAAGTAATTCTTACGGCCTATTCTGAGCAAATTATTGAAAATAATATATTTAAAGGTGTATTATCCTGGGAAATGAGATCAAGACATGAGGCCTAATGCTTAATGCAGGTGAAAATTTATTGAAGAGTTGAGAAACGTTAATCATTTTTACATCATTAGAAAGGGAAAAATAGACCTTACCCTTTGAAAAACAGACTTTGGTGTTTGTTTTTTAAAATTTAAAAAAATTTATTCTTTCACAGTATGTGGGCATCGCTGGCTAGGCCTGAATTTGTTGTCCATCTCTAATTGCCCTTGAGAAGGTGGTGGTGAGCTGCCTTCTTGAACCACTGCAGTCCATGTGGTGCAGGTACACTCACTAGGGCATTAGGAAAGGAGTTTCAGGATTTTGACCCAGTGACAGTGAAGGAACGATGATATGGTTTCAAATCAGGATGGTGTGTGACTTGGAGGGGCACTTGCAGTTGGTGGTGTTCCCATGCATCTGCTGCCCTTGTCCTTCTAGATGGTTTGAATTTCCAGAAAACTCCAGAAAAATTGGACAACCTGTTTCACAAACAGCTACTTGGCAACCATAGCCTCAGACCCACCCAATTCCAATGTACTAAAGTTTATATTCTTGTTTCTCCCACACTTAATTTATTCACTGTACGTACACTCGGCAGCACTAGTAACCATTCTTACCTGAGGGATAATGTTGATCATTTAATCATTCCACACCTCTGCAAAACTTAATTGGTTCTGGCAGTTGGTTTGGCCATTATTAAAAAAAAAATACTAACTTAAATAACAATTAATTTCTTTTAAGATTTTTAAAATTCATTTCTGAGATGTGGGCATCGCTGGCAGCATTTATTTCCCATCCTTAATTGCCTTTGAGAAGGTGGTGGTGAGCCACCTTCATGGACCTCTGTCGTTCGTGCGGTGAAGGTACACCCACAGTGCTGTTAAGGAGGGAGTTCCAGGATCTAGACCCAGCGACAGTGAATATTTCCAAGTCAGGATGGTGTGTGACTTGCAGTTGGTGGTGATTCCATGCATCTACTGCCCTTGTCCTTCTAGGTGGTAGAGGTTGCGTGTTTGGGCGCTGCGAACGTCTATTAACGAAATGTTTTTTTTTTCCCTGAACATCTCTGCACCTAAACAACATGGGGATTGTCACATAAAAAGAGAACTTTTGGAAATAAATGGCAGATGTGTCAGGACCTGTAAAGAGATAAAAACAGATTGATTTTTCAGGAGCCTTCATCAAAACTGGGGACATTCCATTTCTATTAAAAACCATGGCCAGAACGGGGCTGTAATATGCAGTGAGCCATTCTAAATGCCATTGACTTCTGCGGGAACGTAAAATCCAGCTGGTGTAAAATTCCACCCCATGAGCCAAAAGCCCCAGGGTGACAATCCGCTGTGATGCCCCCTTGGCCACCTCCGCTCGAGACCCTGCAAGAGTGTGTGGGGTCAGGAGGAAGTCACCTTATTAAAATATTACTGATAGGCAGTCTTGCTGCCTGATTAGGGGGTCAGTAAATGTGGCCTCCACGATGCCCCTCCCCTGCAAAAAATGAAAGCTCAGATATTCCAAAGATGTCTAAAAAGCCTGAAAAAACTCAAACCAGACTTGAATTCATATCGGATAAGCCCACAGCTACTTCACACAGCATTCTTCAAAATCCCTCATCATCTCCTCCTAAGCATCAACCCTAACTGTCCCTTCAGCTACCTCACCTTCTTCCACTTCTTTAAATTTCTCATTCTCTACAACCCACTAAAGCCCACTGAGGTATGCTTCCTCTTATTCTACCTCAGTCCCTCAGCTCAGTGGCTTCAGCGATTTTAATCTTTATCTCGACTCACCGTGCCCTCTCTGCAGTTGGTCATCATGCTATCCTCCTCCAATGCCTCTCCAAATTCCGTTGGGTTAAACTTTAATTTAGCCAGCATATCTCCAGCAATGGCTTCTCTCCCTATCCCCAGACAGTTACCTCTGGAGTTTCCCAAATATCTAACCTTGGCCCCCTCCTCTTCCTCATCTACAAACAGCCCCTAATGACATCACCCAAAGGCATGAGGTCAAGTTCCATATATATATGGTGATGTCATCCAACCTGACCGCCTCTCTGTCACCTCGTTCAACCCCTTCACTGTGTTGTCAGTCTGCTTGTCTGACATCAGGTCCTGTCTGAGCTGAAATTTCCTCCAGCTGAACATGGGAATGACCGAAGCCATTGCTTTTCAGCCTCCATTCCAAGCCCTCACCATCAATTTCATAAGCCTCTGTCGGGCTGAAACAAAACTATTTGTAGCCTGTCAAGCTGAAAGTTTCCAAGCTCATATGCTATCCATCACAGAGTAATGGGCTTAAAGTTCAATTGCTAGACTCACAATATCAAACAACTCATAATTCACATTAGCCAGAGAGGTGTGGGAAGTGGAGATGTAAGACTAATGGAAAAGGATAAGGTCTTCTGAGATTGCAGCATCTAGTAGACCAAGTACAATTAATCACAATTTTTAACTGCTTTCAATGCAGGCAAGACCAAAGGAACATAGACTGGATTGGCAAATAGACCAGGTGCTGTCTATACCTGGATAAGGATTAAAACAGGAGAGTTTTAGAAAGAAGGGAGGGAGCTTTACTCTATATGGCCTGGGCTATTACTGACCTGAAAGTGATTGCTAAGGAGGTTACCTCCATACGCTTTGTACAATGAAATCATAAACTTGTTCTTTAGAAATAGGTTAATAGCTTTCTTACCCACATTGCAGCACACAATGTGTGAGGGAATCTTCCCTTATAAGAGAAGAGAGTTTTTGTTTCTTTGCACTGACATCATTTGCCTCATCTAGCAGATACATTCAGCAACACTTGTATAATGAGAAGTAAAGATGTTCAGAGATTTAAATCTGCTTTATAACTTTATAACGTTGGCCCTGATGTCTCATATCCATAGCAATGATATACAGAAGTTATAAGTGGCACTTCTCTAATATGCTTATGCTTCCATTTTGTCTCCAGTGTTCTGCTATTGTGAACATTCTTCATCGTTCTAAATGCAAATTTAGTTTTAATGACTGTCTACACACTCAAAGTCAAAGCATACCATGTGCAGAAATTCTGCCTTTGAGATTGGAAGGGATATTTCTCATCAAAGTGTAGTTGACAACAAGATAAGACTTCCAAAGGAAACAATTTGTTAACATTTGTTAACACAGTCGAGAATGAACCAGATGAATATCAAGCGAGGGATTGGGGTTGGGGGCTATAAAGATTAGTACTGATAGGAATGATTTTATGCAGCATGTGGTTTCTAAGCACTAAAGCAAAAGCAAAATACTGCAGATGCTGCAAATCGGAAATAAAACCAGAAAATGCTGGAAATACTCAGCAGGCATGGCAGTATCTGTGGAGTGAAAACCAGAGTTAATGTTTCTGGAGCTTTTGAAAAAGTCATGTTAAGGAACAAATGAGTGAGAATCAGTAATATCATTTAAGACAAATCTTATAGAATTGCATTACACTCGTCTAGGGGGCTGGGTGGGGGGGTGTGGGGAGGGGCTGTGTGAGAGGGAGAAACATTACAGAATCTTGGCTCAGATAGAATTGTGCAGACACTATGATGAAGCAGATGGTATGTGTTCTGTGGAGGGAATGGACTTAATATAGATCTTCCATTCAATCTTTTTATTTGCTCCAAAGTGAACTTTTTTTTCCATTGCTTACATGTGGGTGTCACTGGCAAGGCCACATTTATTGCTCATTCCTCCTAGCCTTGAGAAGTGGAGAAGTGAAGGAAACTGAGTGGCTTGCTAGGCTGGTTTAGAGGGCGGTTAAGAGTCAACCATGTTAGTGTGGGGCTGGGATCTCATGTAGGCCAAGACTGGGTAAGGGCATTAGGCTTCCTTCTCTAAAGGCTGTTTATGAATCAGTTGTGGTTTTCACAACAATCTGACAGCTTCATGGTCATTTTTACTGATTCCAGCTTCTTAATTATAGATTATTTTAAACTGTGGGATTTGAAGTTATGTTCTCTGGATTATTAGTCCAATGTTCTGGTTACTAGTCTAGTAACATAACCATTACTCTACCTACCCATTAAACTATTCAGTAATGAGTTAAAAGTTTGTGTTTGTGGTTCTCGTACAATATTTTGAAATAAAGAGTTGGCAGGAATCCTCTAGTAATGTTGCCCTGATCATTTACCACCTGCAATTTAGTGTGAAGTTGACACAGATGAGTGGGAAAACCTCCCTCTGCTTGGCATACATGGAAAGATCCATGTTTTTAAAAACAGACAAATGTCCACATGGGCTTACATTGGGAGAACAGTGTTACCAGATAAAAACATGCTGCGGGATTATTTGTTCTTTTTCATTTCTATTTGTATGAGGATAAAACTCTCCCAAATTCTTCACACTCCCTAGGCCCCTCAGGCCACACAATGAGGCTGTGATGGCAGTTGAGTAGGAAACCAGGCAACTTACTCTTTGGTGTCTGCCAACACTGCAATAGACACAAGACCAGCATAGCTGTGGATTAGGAGCGCTCCGTGTGAAGGATGTTTCTTTATTTATTCATGGATGTGGATGTCATTGGCAAGGTCAGCATTTGTTACCCATCCCTAATTACCTTTGAGAGCAGTTAAAATTCAACCATGTTGCTGTGGGTCTGGAGTCATATGTAGGCCAGACCAGGTAAGGATGGCAGATTTCGTCCCCTAAAGGATATTAGTGAACCAGATGGGTTTTCACAACAATCGACAATAGTTTCATGGTCACCATGAATTGCTGAGACTCGCTTTATATTCCAGATTTTTAAATTCAGAGCCTATAGTAAAAAATAGATAAAGATTAGTTACTCTAATTATTATTGGGTAACACTTTCTGTAGGACTGCAGTGAAAATGTATTCTGATCATTGAACCAAAATGAATAAGCTGACTTTTTGGATCCATTGGATTAATATAAGTAATAAAACACCTCATTACGCTAGTGGTTGACACTTGTGAATGATGCTGGGTTGGATGTGGCACAGAATCACAGTGCATAGCAGCTCCAGTTCACTGCTGTCTGCCTTCTAGACTTCTACAGTCAGGCACATCCTGTCAGAGGATGGGCAATGTGGGAAATATCACAATGGTCTGACATTTCTGGGAAAGAGTACAGTGCGCTCCACTCTGTGCTTAACTTATGTTTTAGATATAATGGACCTGGGAGTTCTCATCCAGTTTGAGTAAAAGGAGCTTCATCTTCCTGTGCAGATGGATGATGGAACAGTGTGGGCAGGGGCCCACTGTTTAATTTTGATTAGGCAGCCCAGACTTGTGTGAGCTGTTCAGCAAAGTCTTCTGGAGACATAGCAGACATTAAGGAACCCAAAATAGGTTGGTTGGCACCTCAGCTTATCAGGACACAGAGTCCTTGAGAATCGCAATAGACTCGATGGGTTGGGAACTGCCAAGGCAGCAGGCTGTGGAAACACAAGATATAAGAGTAGACCACACGGCCCCTCGAACCTGCACTGCCATTTAATACGATCATGGGTTCAATTCCATTTTCCCGCCTGCTCCCATATCCCTTAATTCCCTTAAAGACCAAAAATCCGTCTATCGCAGCCTTAAATGCATTCAACAGTGGAGCATCCACAACCCCCTGGGGTAGAGAATTCCAAAGAAATACAACCCTTTGAATGAAGTAATTTCTCCTCATCTCAGTCCTAAATGATCACCCTCTAATGCTGAGACTGTGCCCCCATGTTTTAGATTCCCCTGACCAGTGGAAACAATCTCAGCGTCCACCCTATCAAGGGGGCCCCTACTCCCAATGGGCACTGAGGGGCAGGGTGGGGGTGGGGGAGGCAGGGCCAGGTGGGGTGAAGTCTAGTGAAGAACGATGGAACTTTTTTTTGTCTGGGGTTGTGGGAATGACAAGAGCGTTTACTTTTTCTAAGGTTAGCCAGCTTGCTATTTATTCTGAACTTTGGTCTTAAATGCTTTGCTGCCACCATTGTCTTTCATCCTCACCCATCAAAAAACAGGCAGTCAGCAACCCTTTACTGGCTGCTGGTACCTGAAATTCTTGCCCCTGCCCTCTGGTCCTTCTCACATTGGACTTAATGAATGTTATGGGGCAAGGTCAGCTCATTTGTGCACAGGCACACAGAGTACCCGAACAGTGGTGGTGTTATAAACACCCAATTAGCCTGCTTTTTAAAATAGAACTTCCATTTTCCAGTACACATTCTGCTTCTGAAGTTGTGGCTTGACATACTAGAGATGTTACAATTTGAATTTACATTTGACAGCAACAGAACAATCATACTGAACGCAGGCTTCTACTCCATTCCTGACTGTGATTTTGCTATCATCTGATCTTGATGTCAGCCTTGGCTCCACAGTAATACTCTCGCCCCTAACTATGGCTCAAGTCCCACACCAGAGACTTCAGCACAGCATCCGGGCTGATATTCCGGTGCCATATTGAGGGAGTGCTGCACTGGTGGAGGTGCTGTCTTTTGGATGAGGTGTTAAATTGAAGTCCTAGCTGCCCCCTCAGGTGGATGTAAAAGATCCCATAGCACTATTTCGAAGAAGAATGGCGGCGTTTTCCTCAGTGCCCCTGCTGAATATTTAACCCCGAACCAACATCACTAAAAAGAACAGATTAACTGGGTGATTATCTAAATTCTGTTTGTGGGATCTTTCTGAGTGTAAATTGGCTGTGGCATTTTCAATATTACAACCGTGACTACACTTCATTTGATACACAGTTCTTTCTGGCATCCTGAGGTTGTGATAGGCTCTATAAAAAGGCAAAGCTTTTTTTGGATTTTACAATATAGCTTTGCCTATTGTAAAGGGAAATTTAATCAAAATTTCATGAATGTTATAGCTAAAGTTGAAATGCTCAGTGTTAACACTCAGGGAACAATGCAATGTAACGTAAATAAGTAACAGTAAATCAAAATGAATTGTAGAAACGTTAAAGAACCTTCAAAACAGAGCACAATAATACAAAAATGAGGCATAAGTTTCTGTTACTAACACATATTCGTAAGTACAATTAATGCAAATATCTAGAAGTGGAGAATTAATCTGCTCAAAATGGAAGGACTCATACGTCATATAAAAAAGCTGGATAAATTAAGATGGATCTCACACCTCATTCCCAGTGCTGTGAATTTCTTTGCCTGTGTCACAGTTTAATTTGCACAATTCAAGATTTGCATAAAAGCAATTACATATAAGATGAAGTAGCCGGACAAGTTGCTCTCTTTAACAGTAGGAGCACTGAACTTCGAACCACGGGCTTAAATTCAAATCCCAGCCCAATTGACATTTGGGGCTCACTGTATATTTTTAGACAAGCCTTGGCAGCAGTAATGTTTCTCTTTCTTGGCATGTTCTGTTTTGTGGGTTGGAAATGTTAATAAGGACGAAACAGTGATTGTGGAATGATCAGTAAAGGGCAGACGTGAACACCATAGGAAATAACAAAAAGAGACCCAAAATATCTCCTTCCGTAAGAATGTGGCTTGAGAGAATGTGCTTCTCTCTAGCACAAGCCCCCGTCCCAATTACTTCAGTGTCTAAATGTATGTCCTCTTTGGTAAGCATGTGAATATCTCTTCCTTCCCAACTCGGGCAAGTTGCTTCTCTCCATTCTCCAGGCTACATTCAGGAAGATTATAGCCGGGAATTTCCTCGTCGTTTCTCCTGCGCCGCTGTCATAACTTTGCAGTGCAAATCCAGAATGCTCATGTAAACAGGGTTTCCACTGTACCAGCAAATTTCCAGCCTGTGTAATTGAAAAGGTGGGCAATTGACGTGCTCATAGACATCCAACATTGGAAAATATGTTAAGGGCTCTTCTCCAATATCTGTTTCCACAACAGTGCTGCACTTCAAATGTATTTTGTGTGAAACGCTTAGAGATGTTCATGAGAAATATGATATTTTCTACTCATTCACAGGATGTGGCAAGGCTGGCATTTATTCCCATTCATTGATTATCCTTGATAAGGTGATGGTGAGCTGCCTTCTTAAGCCGCTGCAGTCTATCTGGTGTAGGTACACCCACAGTGCTGTTAGGGAGGGAGTTCCAGGATTTTGACCCAGCGACAGTGAAGGAACGGTGATATATTTCCAAGTCAGGACGGTGAGTGACTTGGAGGGGAACTTCCAGGTGGTGGTGTTCCCATCTAAATGTTGTTCTTGTCCTTCTAGAGAGTAGAGGTTGCGAGTTTGGAAGGTGCTGTCGAAGGAGGCTTGGTGAGTTGTGAGTTGTTGCAATGCGTCTTGTCGATGGTACACATTGCTGCCACTGTGGTAGTGGTGTCAGAGCTCTGGCAGGATTTTAAGGGCGGCATTGGGGTGATAGCTGAGGTCATTACTGCATTTGGCAGCCAACAGGCAGTTTGCCTTGACAGGAAGGCAGTGCAGTACAGCCAGAGCCATTTACATTGAGGAGAGAGCATTCACGTGCCAGGACTGGAGTCGAGCCTCCATCGTGCCATCTGGCTGCTGGCATGTGAGCCCATTGAGAGGGAGATGGGAGGTGCGGGGGGGGTTGGGGGGAGGTGGTGCTGAGGAAACAACTGGCAGAGTGACCCTTCAGACTGGCAGTGCCCAAGTGCCAAGGGTGTTGCCCATACAGGAGGCGGGTCCTCCAGTGAGGAAGAAAGCCGGTGATGGAGGGAGGTGCGGGCACATGGATCCCAAAAACAGCAACCTCCTGGCCACCTGCAGCAGCAACCTCGGGATGGGAAAGTGGCCGAAGGTTACAGAACGGACCACCAGCAGGTACCAGTGTGAAGAAGGTGATACCCAGTAGCAAGAGTGGACAGACAGAGGATTAGCTACCTCCAGGTGTCAGATTGGCAGTTATTGAATACTGCGCCTTTCCCAAGTGGTCACCCCAGTTCTTTGTGCCGGGTAATGACGGATGAGCTGAGCCCCAGCAGCATCAGTGGTCAGTGCTGGTTAAGGTCACCGGGGCCCTAAATGTCTAGGCCTCCAGCTCATTCCAGGAGCCCACTGGAAACTTTTGTGACATTTCCCAGTCAATGGCGCATCATTGCTTCAAGATTATCAATAACCTCTTCAGGAGGGCAGCCAATACATCCATTATCAACTGATCTGGACTGTCAGTCTCAAAGAGTCCAAGGAGTCGGGGCCACTGCTAGATTCTCCCTGTAGTCAACGAGTGTTTGACTACACATATGTGCCCATCAATGCTCGCACGGGCCAGCCAGTGGCCTTTGTTAACAGGAAGGGATTCCATTCCCTCAATGTCCAGCTGGTCTGTGACCACCTGCAGGTGTGTGCTCTCAGTACCCTGGCAGCAGCCTAGACACTCCCAGGTGCCTGAGCTTTTCACCACCCCATACACCTTCAGGGTTGGAGTCTTGGTGACAAGGGTTACTCATTAAAGAGATTGCTGCTGACTCCAGTGAGGAATCCTGGGATAGGAGCAGAGGAGAAATTCAACACCAGCCATGCAGTGACCCTGAGCTACCATCCAGAGCCCATAGGCCTCCTGAAGATGAGATTTAGGTGCCTGGATCGTCCATGTGAGGCACTTTGATATGCTGCAGTGAGGGTCTCCCAGGCTGTGGCGATCTGCTGTGCTTTGATCAGCCTGCAAAGGGGGAGGAGGCCCTGGCTAATGAGGATATAGTGGAGTGCAAAGCAGCTGTCTGTTCCTGTGACTGACCTGTGTAAGAGAACAGAAAGATCAAAGGGTTTTGCCCTTCGAAACATGAACCTCTAGAATCGGCTGTTCAGATCGATGTATGTACAGTGGAGGTCACAGGAACACCATTCCTCATCCTCACCTAGGCCTCCCTCATGCCCATTCATGAGCCACTCACCCTCCTGCGACTGCACTCCTGTCTCGCCATCCATTCCTGCATCCATTCCTTTCATAGGAGCTGCAGCAGCCTCACCCCATTGCCACCGACTGGGTGGGCTCTCCTTCCCCAGTAGCAACACCCTGACACTTATCCAGGTGTTAACCCCTTAGGGAACTGAAGTGTGGGTACTCAGCTTAGCAGAACAGAGAAGTTCATTCATGCACTTGTAGCACTGCAGTTTGCCAGCTCCTCTCGTTATTCCCACGGCTACTGACCTCCTTTGCGATCTCCGTCCAGGATTGCTTAGTTAGGCGGGGAGATCTCCTCTTCCTGCGCCTGGAGAAGAGGACCTCTCACCTTGCCCCCGTAGCCTGGAGGAGGTCACGCAGGGAATGGTCACTGAACCATTGGGACCAACCGGGATCTTCCTTCTGCCATGCCAACAAGCGTCTCTCTCCTCATGCCTGCCTCACTGACCTCTTGACCCTCTCCCAATGGAAGGTCTACACTGCTGGCTGGAGATCTTGAAGGGATGGTTTGAAGCAGCTGTGGAGGTAGACAGAAGCTGGTGGGCACATGGGATGTTGGAGTTGTGAAGCAGGGTGGGCAAGGAGGCCTGAGGAAGCATCCTAATGCTGATGGTCCTTTCAAAATGCTGCCAGCACATCCGACCTTATCAGCTCATGATGCGGCCGCTGCCTCAGACCCCATCACTGGCCACTGAACGTCGGCTGTTAATTCGACTCTGCCAGGAATGGGGTTCGGAGTGGGAGGCCAGCCCCTCAACCTTGTCTTCCCGGTCCCGCCTCGCTGATTCATGGCCCATCCTGTCTCCCTGATCATTAGTCCAGGCCTCTGGATTTACTAAGGTTAAAAACAAAATACTGCGGATGCTGGAAATCTGAAAAAGAAACAGAAAGTGCTGGAAAAACTCAGCAGGTCCGACAGCGTCTGTGGAGGGAGAAACAGAGCTCTGAAGAAGAGTCATACGGACTTGAAACGTCAACTCTGTTTTTCTCTCCACAGATGCTGTCAGGCCTGCTGAGCTTTTCCAGCATTTTCTGTTTTTCTCTCTGGATTTTCTACTACAGTAACATAATCATATAATACCAAGGCTTATAATATCAGCCTTCCTTCCGTCATCTGCCACATGCTGTAAAATAAAGCTGCCGATATCAGTTATGCAGCAAACCAAGGGTTTTGGATTCAACCCAAGCATTATGATTCTGATGGCTACTTGTATCAATGCTCTAAATATTGTATCACTTTTTTTTTCTTTAATGGGATGTGGACATCGCTGGAAAGGCCAATGTTTGTTGCCGATCCCTAATTGCACTTGGACTGAGTGGCTTGCTAGGCCATTTCAGAGGGCAGTTCAGAGTCAATCACATTGAGTCACATATAGGCCAAACTGGGTAAGGGTGGCAGATTTCCCTTCCCGAAATGACATTAGTGAACCAGTGGGTTTTTACAACCATGGGCACCATTACTGTGTTTCACTTTATATTCCTGATTTATTGATTGAATTTAAATTCCACCAGCTGAACCCATGTCCTCAGAGCATTAGCTTGGGCCTCTGGATTACTTCTCCAGTGACATTGCCACTATGCTAATGTCTCCCCCTTACCCCAACCTACTTACATGTCTTACATGTGAATATATAAAATTGACTAGTAGGAAATGTCGTAATATGCCTTGAAGGGATCGCAGCATGCTATTCCCTAGAAAGGAAGTGTGTCATGCAATCCTGTTTGAGTTTCACTTTTGCTTTTAAGCAAGGCGCACAGCGCACAGCTCTGCTGCTGACGTCTTCAAACTTTCTGGCTCTGTATAAATGTCCCCATGTGCCTAGTTTCAATAAATGAACCCACAATGTGTTTCCCTAATCTATTATGAGCGATTGTGCCTTTATATCATTATAATGCACATGACAGGGAGAACCAGCTGGTCCATGGAGCCTTCCTTGTACCTTCCTGACTGAGTTTGATGGAACAGAATTTATTGAACCATAATAATGCAATGAATACATATTCACTGCAGTAGCTAGTTAGTTTTTTTTATGAATCAAGAGGTCTAAGCAAGGAATTCCTTCTTAATTCGTATTGAGTTTAAAGCTAATTTTAAATTAAGACATCATCCTTATTCCAGATTCAGTTCAAAGCATTTATTATCTTCCGTTTTGTCTACTCTGCACATCATTTGACATACTTTAATCATGTTTTCTTTTAAGCTCTTAAATTGAATAATCTTATTTCCCTTAACTTAATTCATTGATTTAAGTCTGGGTGTTATCTTGGTTGCTCGCCCATGCTTTGATGCCTGTTTTAGAGTATGGTTTCCAAAGATAGTCTAAGTGCAGCCTCACTCATATCTGATTGTTGATAGTCTGAACATAATTCCCTTTGACTCATCTTGCTTCTCGGTGATGCTTCACATTGTGTTTGCCTTAATAATTGCTCTCTCCTGCTGATAAGGCATATAACTGCTCCCCCAAACTCCTCTGTTCTTACATTTTCATTGAGGTCAGGCTAGCCATCCTGTGACAAGAGTTAACTCTTGATAAATTACCTTGGCCAGCTAAGATTAGGCTAAAGGAGCTGTGGACAAGGTAACTTGTCCAATGCCAGTGCTTGGGAATTGCAGGTGAGAACTTCACATTAAAGAATTGCCTATCATTAAGTAGTTATAACTCTGACCGACAGTAGGGTGTTTGCAACAAGTGAGCTGGTTGTAACTCAGAATGAGTTTTTAGTTTCAGGAACTAGGTATTTTAACTCCCAGGCCTCATTTTTATACCAAGGAAAAGCTTCTGACCCATTGGGAGAGAGCACAGATCAGTTACCAACAGAGGAAGATCTAGTGACCCTTGAGGAGCACACTTAGTCTTTCAGGAGCCACAAAGCAAATTGCTTAACTAGAGGACTTCTTCATTCTTCTCACCAGCTGCTGACCTCCTGCAGACTGGCACAAAAGCCGTGACAGCTTTCCTGCTCATGTCCGAGCCTGCCAATCGGTGGTCAACCATTGATTATGTTGTCCATTTCTAAAATGGGCAGTGAAGCTTGAGAGATAGTGGAAAATAACAACAACTTACATTTATATAGCACTTCCCTTTAGTGAAAGATCCTGAGGCAGTTTATCATGGGATTTGACGACATTCAATAGAAGTAGTAGGGGGATTAGTGTTAATGTTATGTTAATTGCATTGTTAAGGTTAAGGAAAAACAGTTGGAGGTAATTGATTGGGTAAATATCTTGAGCACGTATAAAGAAGGACTGTTCTTTCAAAACATTTGTTCATTTCTATATTTTTATATTGTTTTCACAAGAGTATAAAGAAGGACAGCAAGGACACTGGGTTAGGTCGGAAGCAGGCGTATGTAATGCTGCATTCTGTA
The DNA here is from genome assembly GCF_964194155.1 of Cetorhinus maximus. Taxonomy (NCBI): domain Eukaryota; kingdom Metazoa; phylum Chordata; class Chondrichthyes; order Lamniformes; family Cetorhinidae; genus Cetorhinus; species Cetorhinus maximus. The sequence continues at coordinate 13,048,922 of NC_135896.1, forward strand.
AATAAACCAGCTACCAAGATACTTCACCATCTGGCTTAGGACCTATTTATCAATCAGGAGAGATAGATTTTGAAGGTAGAGAGCATGTTGGTAAGACAGAGAGATTTAGGAAGAGTATCCCAGAATACAGGGATATGATAGCTAAATGCTTGGTCACTGATAATGTAGAGGAATAGGGGGAAGATGTTACACAGCAGAACATAGAGCTGGAGAAGATTGCACAGGTAGGGTAGAATGAGGTGTAGAGGGATTTAAAAATGAGGATCAAGCAATGCAGTTTGGTAACATGACTGTATCGGACTACAGGATAGGATAAGAACAATGGAATTCTGGATGTGTTGGAGTTAGGCAGCATGGATTTTCAAAGGCCAGCAAGGAGACCATTGAAGAAATTGAGCCCTGAGGTGACAATTAGCACTGTTTTTCCCCTGTAGTATAAATTGTTGTGATCAATTGAAATTTGGCATTCTTGCATTTGTCCTGGTGGAGTGCAAGACGAAAAGCTTCGGCAATATGTCTCTCTTTTCAGTAATAATGATAGACCAATTGGGAGAAATGAGAATCAGATCATGGATGAATATTAAACACCATTGTGGGAGTGGCTGAGAAGAGAAATAGGATCTGCAACTAAAGTGAAGAAGTTTATGATGGGAAACCAAGTCTTGATGATGCTGATATGAAGAAAGCTTTTGTTTCTCTAGAACTCAATGTCAGAGGATGGTGTCAGGGAGATAAAGTTAGGCTGGTTCTAAAGAGGATAAATGAAGGAAAACTAAAGAAAAGCAAGCAATAAAGGGGTAATTCTTTGACTTTCAGTTCCTGGTGCCTCACCCACCATGATTCATGTTTTGGAAACTGAACTATGTACTGGATATTGGTTTTCCAATAATCCATTTAAATTGTTGGCAAAGCCTGCACAGCATTTTGTCTGAATTTCCAGATTTTGCTATAGCGGTTAAGGCTGACTGAAGCAATAAAGCGGAAAATTATCTCAATTATTTTCAAATAAATATTTTTTGGATGTTTGTTTTGTTATATTATTTGTTACTTTTATAGTTATAAAGCTATTGCTGACACTGGACTGTGTGATGAAGGTTTGTATCAAAGTCACAGCATGGGAACTGAAAACATAGCAAAATAACTCGGCCAGAGTCTGAAACTCTCTGATTAATGTCTGACATGCTTCAACTCCCTGTGTTATTGAGTATGTAGGCCTGAAGCATGCAGCATGCCTGAGATGCCTCGGATAGCGAGGGCCAGTGCAAAGGGGGCCTTATACAACCTTAAAATCGGCGTGCAGGGTTGCTGAATCATAACTCAACTGAAGATCTGGAGAACACCATTACAAAAACGACCTGTCTTCTTCGCTCGGTGCCCAGTATCCCACTCCTACACCCATTGGTTTAAAGTTGGCTCTCGGGTCCCACAGCCAAGAACATGAGAAGATGTGCTGACTTTGCATTATCAGCTGGGGCCGGATTATACATTTGTGCATGTAGCAGCCGACTGTGTCCTGTTCTGGTGTTGGTTCGGGTTTCTGTGATGGATTTTTTTTTGCACGTAAATAGTTTATTTACTATTTACCCAACCATCAGTACAACTGCTGAGCTGCCTCCACAAATCTGTTTAAACAACAGTCACCTCCGCCGCCCACAGCTTTGTGCCATCAACAAAATGAGAAATTCTGCCTTTTGTCCTGCTAATCGAAGACAATTAGCTCAACAAAAAAGCTTGAATGAGGCATCTGAGCGGAAGGAGGAAGCGCAGTGTGAAAGAGGAACAAGTCAAGCATCTTGACGGGTGAGTGTAAACGAGCGCAGAGGCGAGAATTACTTTGGTGTGATGGAGGGTCGCTTGTTTTCTGCATCATGATGTGTTGGCTGGGTTCTTACCCAATTTGGAGATTTGCCATTTTGGAACCCTTTCCCCAAATGTCCAATTCTACAAGCTCCCCAGAGGAGCAACACAGTTGCCTACCTAGGTTCTCAGAGAAAATATGGGAGTTTGATTTGTAATCCCCGAGAACATAGTAGTCATTTTGTTGTGGTGCACTTGCTGCTTGTCATCTGGGTAAGGGGCTCTGAGATGATGCAGGTTCTCACAACGAGTAAAACTAAATGAAACGGATGTGGAAGAGAGGAGCAAGAAGGAGAAAATGTGGCAAAAAAAGCAGGATACAGCGGGAGAAAAGAGGCAAAGGGAGAAGCAACATGTCTGCATTGTCCTAAACATGACTACAGCAGCAAAATTGGCAGTGTGTGGACAGGCATCAGGGAGAGATGCACCTTGTATTGCCTATTTTGTTGGTGTAGAACAGGGCAATTTTAGTACAAAGCAAAGCCTCCTTTGATAGTCAATCTCCTGCTCAAGTTCAGAGTTCATTATCATGAAAAATGGATACAGTGCTGACTGAGTACATCCCGACCCGAATGTGGGCAATCAGGCCATAGTTACCCTCAGGGGATATATCACATATGGCAATACCAACCAGTCACCCTCTTGATATGTAACTGGCTATGGACAAATATCTGCTACTGCTTCATCCAGTGATTAAAATGGAATTCGTTAAGAAAACTGCTAATCTCCAGTCTCAAATTACAGCCTTCCCTTCTGTCTGTGCACAATGCAGAAGCAACACCTTCCCCATCTTCCTCCTACTCCAAAATCTCTCTCTGCCCATATTTCTCCCTCAATATGCTTTTCTGCAGAACCTGCTTCATCCTAAGTGTTTCTCATATTCCACCCTTTAATTCCATCCACCATATTATTCCCATTTCTCTTGGACTTAAATTCCTGGGCATGTGCTCTGCCGGCATACGAATGGTGGACCAGAGCTCATATCTACCCACTAACCCAAGGTGTGGACTAGCTCGGAAATCTTGGGACTGTTTGTGTGCTTTGGATGGTTCATACCAAAGCTGCAGGGATCGGTGTTGCCCTCCCTGAATTGCACAGCCGATATGTTGGTCCAGCACCATTCCACTTTGCAATAGAGAGGAGGCCTAGTGGAGGCCTGGACAAAATCCTGTTCTTGGCATCTTCTGCTCCTAATGGAGAAAACCAACCTATTGAGGAAGGCACCATCCACGTGAGCTAATAGTTCTAATCACATTTAGACCCCCTGTTCCCATATCCCTTTTCCTTCCACCATCCATTCAATCCAATTTAGAATCTTTCTGCTAGACACTAACTTCGCCTGCCCGCCAACCTTAAGGTTGGACGGGCAGCGCTGTTAATTAGCTAAATTACTTTCCTATTGGCCTTAATAGGCCTTTGACAGTTCGGTGCGCGCCTGCCGAATGAAATATCTAAATGACGTGTGATGACGTCGGGACGCACGCCCAATGTCATTGCGCGTCATTTTGCGTGTCAGCGTGTGGGGCCCGCCCCCGCACGCCGACAGTAATATTCTGGCCCGGAAGTAAACTCTACAGTTTCTGTGTAACGAACCTGGGTCAGGCTTTTTGTTACAATTCTCTTGCATTTAATCCTATGGCCCCGACTAGAAATAGTTCATTTCTCTCTATGTTGTCCCATCCTTCCATGGCTTTTAACACTTCCATTATATTGCATGAATTTCACTGAGGTCTATGAAGGAGAAAAAGAATGGAATTCTTGGGGTGGGCCGGATACTGCATCAATTCCTCCTCACTGCAGCCCACTCCCAGGCATGACCCCTTGACACACAGGCCATGGACAGAAGATTAACCTCTGCTCATCACCAGAATGTGAAGAGCCGTAACCATGGGTCTTTAAACCTGACGCAAGCACTAAAATAAAAGCAAAATATGTCAGAAGCTGGAGATCTGAAACATAGAAGCAGAAAGTGCCGGAAAATTCAGTAGGTCTGACAGCATCCGTGGAAAGAGAAACAGAGTTAACATTGAGTCTAATGTGACTCTTCCTCAGAACCCTTTCTTCCTTATTTAGAAGAAGAGTCATATTGGACATGAGACGTTAACCCTGTTTTTCCCTCCACAGATGATGCCAGGCCTGCTGAGTTTTTCTGGCACTTTCTGCTTTTATTATGAGCCTGATTTTGGATTTTGTCACAAATTCCTATCTCCTCTGGTGGAGAAGGGGCTATCTACCCTTTCCAGGCACAGGAATTCTGGAACATTGCTCTCCTTGCCTTTTTGCATTTTCCTCCCTCCATCTTCCTGTTTTTCCAGGCCAACCTTTCTGTTCGCATTATCCTTTTCTGTTTTCTCTCTCCCTTTTCTAACTTACCTGTTGTTATCTTATCTTTTTAAACAGACAGTCCAATTTATAATTGGCTCCGGTGTGTTAGGACCTTTCCCGCACCACATCCCAAAAATAGAGCCCCATCAGTGAACCTTTCCAGTCCCATAAAGGATAACATACTTTGTGACATAGAATGTTCAGGACTAGATTTGTGAAATGACTCCCCAGCTCACAGCAGACAAGTTACAGTGTGGAGAGTGAGGGAGTGAGGGGGACCAGCAGAGATCTATGAGTGGCTGACTTCGCATTGGCAATTTTAGGGAGTGGAGGCTTTACTGTAATTGGACAGATTGATATTCACAATGTAAGAAAAGAGAAGAAACATCAAGTCTTCCTTTGTTTTGACAGCTCAAATCTCAGGGGACGATGCTTGTTTTCCTAATTGGAGCCAATACAGAGGCCATGGAGGATATGTGCATGATCCTCTGTCTCTGCGCCTGCCCTGTGCTTTAAATCTCCATTCTGTTTTCTCAGTAGTTAAATGCAACAGTGAGTCTGACTATATTTTGCAAGCCGGTGAAGCCCTGATTGTGGATGATGCTGTAAAACCATCCAATTTCCTTTCCTGCTCCCAATCAGCGAGTGTCTAGCCTCTGTGCTGTACCACCTTGTCAGAATGGCTGAGTTTGCTCATTTAGGGTATGAGGAACCATGGACACCAAACCAAATTGGCTTGTGGTTATAGACAAGTCACCATAATACATTACCATAATTAGAGGGTTTCTTTTTAAGAATTGAGCTCCATTCTTACTGGAATGAATAAATATGGATTGAATCATGGAAAATATTTGTTCTGAATTGAAAAAAAAATGAATTTATCGGACAGATAGTTTTCAGGATTCTTGGCACCTTCTTTATTGACTTCCTGAGCTGTTGCTTACCCGTGGGACAGGGCTCACAGTCCTGCACAATGATGCTCACTTGGTGAACCTATTGCCTCTGAATCGGATAGTTGCAGGTTCAAGTCCCACTCCAGCCCTTGCTGACAGGTTCACAGGCGTAGGGACCTGTAAAATTCCACAGGTGGTCTTCCCTCTGCCCTCCCACCCACTCTCAACCTGTCCACAATTTTAAGGAGGGGAAGGGGGTGTAGTAATTATGGTTTTATTTAGTGTGTAATGTACCTTGAATAATAATTCTTGTTAAGGAAGATCACATGATCTGTAGTAACCAATAGGAGAGTAGCGTGGGCTGCCTCAGTGTAGTGTAGTCAGTGTAGGAGTGTGCAAGCACTCAGCAGCCTGAAGAACTGCAGGCTGTCTTAAGCCAATGCCTGGAAACAGCAGAAGAAACAAGAAGAGACCCTGTTTGATGACAAGAGTTCGAGATGAGGTGAGCAACCTTCAAAGGGAAAAAGAAAACCTGTTGAAAAACCTTCACACACAACAAGATTGCCTCAGGTCAAAGATTATACCTCTGGCAAAGTATGAAGGAAAACAGAAAGAATTCAGCACCTCTCTGAACAAACCGAAGAATGAATTGGCAGAGAAGACACAACAATGTTCAATTTTCCAGGAGGTAGCAAACAAATACAATAAAGAGACAGAAGAGCTGAAGAATCAGCTAAATGAAGCCAAAGAAACTTTGGAAGCGAAAGTTGCAGAATTTTCCAAGAAGCAGTCAGATAATGAAATTTTGGGAGACTCAGCCGCTGAGCTCAGGCAAGTTGAGCTTGCATCTGAGAGAAGTCTGGCCAACAGTGAAGTCAAAAATAAGGCCAAGACTAAAGTCTGCGCTAGAAAGAAGAAGGCGCGTAGAGAGAAGTTAGAGAAATACTAATAGGGTTTTAACCCTGGCACATTACGAATACACTTTCGTACATAGGCCTGGCAACCAAATCGCAAATGCTGATGCCCTTTAGTCATTTACCTTTACAAGAAAATAATGAGCACATCCCAGTTCCACAGGAACTTGTTTTACTGTTAAATTTCTTAGATTCCTCGCCGGTGTGTGCTCGACAGATCTGAGACTGGACAAGTCAGGGCCCAGTCTTATCTCAGGTACGAGAACAAGTACTACATGGTTGGTCACAGGAGACCCTATCTGATGAAACGAAACTGTACTTCAACAGAAGGCATGAAATAACCAGCCAGGGTGGCATCTTATTATGGGGCGCACGAGTGATAGTTCCTCCAAAGGGAAGGGAGCCACTTTTAATTGAACTGCACAGTGCCCATTCAGGAATTTCCCGAATGAAGACCATAGCACGCAGCTATCTATGGTGGCCTGGGATGGATTGCGAAATAGAGTTTGGTAAAGCATTGTGTGCAATGTCAGCAGCTGCAAAGTTGCCAGTGACAGCTCCATTACTCCCATGGGAGTGGCCAGGTAGACCTTGGGTGTAGTTACACATTGTTCCCAGGAAAGGACCAATGTAGATAATGTTTCTGCTCATTGTCGATGCCCATCCAGAATGGTTGGACAGAAATGCGGTGAAGTCACCACTGTCAGCCACTACAACTGAGAAACTACGTCAGTTTTGCCATTCATGGACTAACAGAAGTAGTTGTTTCCGATAACGGCACGGCATTTATGAGTGCTGAGTTTCAGTAGTTTAACAGCCTCAGCGGTATCACTCATGTGAAAACTGCACCGTACTACCCTTCCTCAAATGGACTGGCCAAAAGGGTGGTTCAGACGTTCATGGCAGGCATGGAAAAGCTAACTGGTGATTCCTTGGCAACCAAGCTAGCACACATTCTTTTTCATTACAGGACTCCCCCTCACACAACAACAGGTGTCACACCTGCGGAGTTATTGTTGAAACACTGCTTCAGGATGAGATTGAGTTTAATAATGCTGAATTTAGAGGGGGAGGTGGAAAGGAGTCAGGGAAGCCAGAAAACTAGACACGACTGCATAGCCGTGAGAGGAAATTTACCCTGGGAGAGCTGGTATACGTGAAAAATTGCGGGGAAGGACCAAAGTGGTTACCAGGTGAAATAAGTGCGGTGACTGGACCTCTAGGACTGGAAGGCCGGATCATCCGTAAACATGTGGACCGTTTAAGGAAGAGAGACAAATCATCAAGATTTGGTTCCACCAATGATCATGACCGGGTCTGCATTTCCTGTTGAGGATACTCAACCCAAGACAGACGTGTTTGACGTTTCTGTAAGAGTTGAAGATACAGAACTGAAAATGTCCATCAAAGCACCTGATATTCAGACGAGTCTGGAGAAAAAGGTTCCTGACGAAGAATCTGAAGTTGTGGAGCTGAGACGTTCCACACGGACCAGGAAACTACCTGAAAGACTGAACTTGTAAATTCCTTACCCAGTGTAAATATTATGTTGCCTTGAAAATAATGTACTTGTAAATATAATATGTATAGCCGAGTTAAAGGGGGAGGAATGTAGTAATTATGGTTTTATTTATTGTGAAATGTACCTTTAAGAATAGTGCCTCTTAAGGAAGATCACATGATCTGTGGTAACCAATAGGAGAGTAGCGCAGGCTACCTCAGCAGTCAGTGTAGAGATAGAGTTGGAGTTGAAAGCGCACGTGTAGTTGCTGCTGAGTCTATTGTAAATAGACTTAATGTTTCTACCCAAGAATTGTCTGCAGATCAACTCTATCATTAATAGCAGATCTCGGCCTCCCTACGTTGGGGTGGGGAAGGGGGATGTGGGGAGAGGCTGAGGGCAGCCTGACTGCCCTGGCCCCAATTGAGGCTGTTAAGTAGCCAATTATTGTCCACCTCAGAGCCACTTCCTGCCTGGCCTCAATTTTGAGGCTGGTGGGAGGGGTTCAGGGACAGGGGAAAAGCCCAGCAGGCCTCCCAGCATGGGTCTTGTGTATGAAGGGGGCTGGCCTCCCTCAAAGGCCCCCTTTCCACATAGGGCACCACACCCCCACACCGGGCCTCACCTCCCCTCCCCACCGTGAGACCCCTGGACACCTGCACTTACCTGGTACTGAACTCTGGGACTTAGAATCTGGGACTGCTTGTAGTCCCAGTCCTGGCCACTGCTGCCACTGGCGCTGCTCGAGGAGGCAGAACCTCCACTGAGTGAAGGGTGAAAGTCCCGTCTCCAACCAATTCCAACAGTCCTCGTAGTGTTTCCCGCCAACTCTTCGGGTAGCAGGGTGGGAAAACCCACGATCCAAAAAATCCTGCCCCATATAATCTGGGCTGACACACCAGGACAGTACTAAGGGAATGCTGCACTGTCAGTATTGCTCTCTTTTAGATGAGATGTTGAGATTCAATGGCAGGAGAACAGCAGTGTCCTGGCCAATACTTATCCTTCAGCCAACAACAACACCAATAAACACAGATTATCTGGTCATTATCCTGTTGCTATTTGTGGCATCCTGCTGTGTTCAAATTGGTTGCTATGTTTTGTAGATTACAATAGCAACTACACTTCAAAAGTGCTTAATTGGGTGTAGAGCACTCAGGCATGCCTTGAGAGCATGAAAAGCACTATATAAATGCAAGTTTTTATTTTTCTTTCTTTTAATTGCTACTGTTTAGCTAAGAAAATCTCGACAAAATATTCCAGCGGCTTGTACCTCCCTTTAGTTCTCGAACTGACTGCACGTCATTAAAGTGTTATCCTTCTGCTGAAAGGGCGAAGCCCTCGACCCCTTGCTGCGTTCCCTGAGCCACACAGATGATTTCCCGGTGCCTCTGTGGCACGGGTCAGAACAGGCACCAAGAAAACTCGGGTGAAGAGGTGAGAGGGGAGATGAGGAAAATTTTTTTTTTCAGACATGTAGAGAGTTGTTATGATCCGGAATGAATATGGTGTTGGTAGCAGATTCAAGAGCAGCCTTCCAAAGGGTATATGTACTTGAAAAACAAACAGTTGCAGAACTATGTGGAAAGTGAGGTGGAGTGAGATGAATTGGACAGGTCTTTCACAGGGCTGATACAGGCACGATGGGCTGAATAGCTTCCTCCAGCGCTGTGTGATCCTATGATTCTGGCTGTCTGAGTAAACTTTTAATCTGGCCTAAAGGGATGCCTCAGGAGTTCTCACTGAAAGCAGGAGAGAATTTCCTTCCAATATATTGATGTCTTCTAATGACATGCTTGTAATGGCACGTCTCTTTCTGAGTGGAAGTATGTGCCTTGGGTACACACTCAGAAATGTGCCCTTGGGCCCTGTGTGTCCAGGGCTGTCAAGAATTCAACGTTTTAAGTGACACCTTCCACTTTTCCAAAAGAATATCTAAAAATCTTATCTTTACTTATACCTTTAGTGTGTTTTATTTTCGTTAATTTTTTTTTGGGTCAGTTTATTTTTTGAGAGGGTTGACCTCTGGCCGCCATGTTTTCCGATGCTACAATGCTGATTTTTAAAAAAGGCCATTCCACTGCAAACCTAGGGTTGCCAACTGTGCTGAAATATATTCCTGGAGGTTTCATCACATGACTTGCCCCCACGGTCTAGTCATTAGTCGGCCAACACATCCATTCTTGTGACACACTGCCTTCCTATGCCAATTGGAAAGCAAAAAGACTCATTACCCAATTGGATGATGCTTCACTGTCAGCCAAATAGCCTTTTCTCTCCCATTTTTAATATCTAGTAAAGGGAAAGGCTCAAAAAATTAATAAAAACATGTCCTTTTAATGTCCTGATGGTTTTTCCCCAGGGTTACACACAGCAGTGTCCTGGAGATTGATCTTCAATTCTTGGAGACTCCAGGCCAATCCTGGGGGGGTTGGCGACCCTACTCCTTTCTCTGTACCATTTGGAGGATGGAAGAAGTAATATGAGGCCATTCCAGTTGGACGATAGGTGATTGACCCCACCCATCCTTACCCACAGTAACACAGCTAGCGGCAGCGGCACACCTACCCTGAGATACTGGAGAAATGTATCTTCACTGGCTAAACTCCACTGAGAAGGCAAATACAGAATTATGTGTCGGAATTATGGAAAACGACTTCCTGCCAAACTCCAGCAATGCCAGTGACTGTGAAGGTTACCATATCCCCCTGACCTTTTATTCATATTCAAGCTGCACATAAGCCAGATGCCCTGAGCAGCTGACTGAAGCTTTGTTGTCAAGAGCAAAGAACGTCCTCACTTCTCCTGTGGCCTGCTGGCAGCAGAGGGCACACAGGGAAAAGCCGAGATGTGATTTCTGAGGCTTGGGGGCTTTGCTGGTTATTAAAAGTAAAGCCATTGTGGCTTCGGCAACCTAGGCCCTGCCTCTCTCACGTTGAGGAAATCGTTGGAATGCTGGACGAAGATAGTCCAGTTGATGTAGTATTGCTTGACTGCCATTACTGATGACACTGGGCAGAATCTTAACAACTTTAAAAATAATCCCGGGCCGGGACCATTCCCAGTTCCCTAACCTGCACTTGCTGACAGCGCGCCCACCCGCCTGATCTTCAGGGTGGCGGTCTCCTGAACGACCACCTCTGGGTCCGCTGTCCAATTAAAGACTGGCAGCAGATCTCTGAGGCCCAATCAGAGACTCTGCAGCCTTGGAAGGACTGCAGTCCCCTACTGGCAGAGGTGGGAGCTGCCAGTGCGGGAGAAGGGCTGTGATGGTGGTACCCTCTGAAGCTGTCTCAGTACTTTAGCATAGAAACTGTGGCCACAGCTGCCTGGCCGGAGAAAGCCCTCCACAGGATGTCAGACTGCCAAAGCTCTGGCCCACTGATACCTGCGGCTCCATTGGGGGCAGGGGGTAAGTGTAGGAGGTCTAGCAGGCCCTCCAATCAGCTGCCAGCAAGCCACTTCTAACCACCTGTTGGGCTTAAGATCCCAACAGTATTCCCGATCTTGACACAATTGGGCACTCAAATGTACAAATTGGCTACCTGCCACTTCGGAAAAGCAGCCCTTGCTGCGGAGAATTCCTGGAGGTAAGAACTTGTTGGCCCACCAACCCGATGCCCTCCCATCCCACCTCCCTCCCAGTCCTGTCGTCAAGCCTGTTTCCGTGGACCAGGAAGATTCCGTCCTCTGTGGGCCTCTGCATGCGATCCTAACCTTTTCATAAACTGCAAGGGCTTTTGCTCCATTAACATGCAGGTCACCTGTGACCATCAAAGCGAGATCACCTAATCGATTGCTTCTCAGTAACGCCGCCTCCATTTTAAGGGGCAACTTGTTAGCACCCTCCTGATTGTTACTTAAATATACCGCATCTTTTATTAGTGGCTGTATGTACGGCTGTATTTGATAGAGGGTTTACTATAGCCCAGCGATGCCTATTCCAGGTACATCTCCCTGCTTACAGGCTCTGAAGGAGAAGGACAATAAGAGGCAGCGTGCCATACAGGTGAGCCTGCAGCTTAGACACCTCGGCTTAGCACATTGTTAGGCTGATATTTGTGCATTGAGGTGTAAGAGTCCATTATCTGGGGTTGCCTGAAGTCAGTATAAACTTAGATTCCCAAGGTTGCAGCTGCAAGACAGGCTTTTTCCAGACAAGTGCGAGATTTCCAGCACATCGGCAAACATTCAGTCCATAGCCAAACCACGTTCGTAGCTGCTGCATTGTTTAGCAGGGCCAGAGATTTGATCACATTTCTGTGAAAATCAGCCAACAGCAAGAAAAAGCCCTGCATTCCCTCCACTTGGCAGGAAGCATCCCTACCCCTCCCCCGCCGCTGCACATTTCATTGACTGCACTCCTGGCCCTAAACGCCCTTAGCATGAAGACAGCATCATTCATGAATAGAAAGGGCTGTCATCCCAACAGTGAACTGTGACCAGAGGAACAGAGTTACATGGCTGAATTTGCGTTTCCATGGCAGCTACCATGATTCCTTTCTCCTGTAGCAGTCAGCCGGGAGAACCCCATCTGAAAGGCCAAAAAAAAAAAGTCACACGGATGTGTCTCTGTGAGGAACAGGGAGGTGCCCTCAGCTGTGGCTCATTGACACCAGTGCAGCATTGAGGAACAAGAGGTCAGGAGAGTTACAATGTGGACATCACTCACACCAGGGTCATAGTGAAGTGGTAGATGATCGGGGGAAAACGACAATTCAATGCTGATATGTGTAGATGTCGACTGAGGGCAGAATTGAACTTGATTTTGATTCCACACCTGGGGGAATTACTCTCAATTGCGTCAATAATGGTAATCTGGTGGAGGGAGACGAGCATCCATAGAACAACAAAAAACATTCTTTTAAGAGGGAAGAGGATTGGTGAGGAAAAAAAAAAGGATTTTAAAAAAGAATTGAAATAAATAAAATTTTAACTGCTCAGCCCTACTTGCTCATCACAAGATATAATGTCCCTGTTGGTTACTTTCTCACCGCAGTGGCGAGCCAGAAATACATCTTCACTCTTCACATTGATACATTAAAATGCTGGCAGCAGTGCCGCACTAAAAATGGAATTTGTCTAATATGTTTAGTAAGCCTCCCGCTATTTGGAAATGCATTTCAAAAATTCCTGCTCGAAAGTGCTTTGGTAAAGCTCTTAGATATGAAGGAGCGGGAAGGCTCAGATATATAAAGTTCTAAGGTTTAGTTTGTTAAAGATTTCTCACAGTGAAATTGTTCCACATAGAGAAGGAATCAAGGCATCTCTAACCCACTTTAAAATTAAAACTATTGAAAAGAATTAATAACAGGAAGAATGGTTTTTCATTCACCCCAAATGCTGCTGATATAACTGGAGCAATTAACAGGGTGGAGTAACTTATGAGAGAACCACAGTAATGTACAGTACCATTGAGGTTGCCCACCTAAACACAATGTACCTCCACTATTAACCATTCAACTCCTGCACTCTACTGGTGCTGAAGTGAATTCTTAAAGTAATACAGCACAGACTGAGGCCATTTGGCTGATTAGGCTTGTGCTGGTTCTTTGAAAGAACTATCCAATTAGTCCCAATCCCCGGCACTTTCCTCATTGCCCTTTTTAAATATATCTCCAATTCCCTTTTGAAAGTTATATTGAACATGTTTCCTCTGCCCTTTCAGGCAATGCATTCCAGACCACAACAAGTCGTTACACAAAAGAATTCTCCCAATCCTCCAATTACTCCAATTATCTTCACTCCTCTGCTTATCGATCCACTTACCAGTGGAAACAGTTTCTCCTTAATTGCTTTCATTACAAACCATTCCTAATCATCCATGAAGTATTTGTGTATGTTTTACCACAGTCTTAGCAAACATCAATCTGGGTTACCAACTAATTTGTGTGTCGCCTTCTCTGCTTTGCTTGGACCCTGTAACTCCATATATTGTCCCTGGCCAAAACGGTTGGCTGCTGACTTGGATGCATGGTGAGGAATCACAAGGATGAATAACGGCACAGTACAGTAAACTCCATGTTATCCGGCAATCTACCAACCTACCAACCAGAATTTCTGATGTTCCCCAAATATGAGTCATCACTTTACCAACCAGCAGGAATTACAAAAGTTGTCCAGAAACCGTACCAGTATATTGCATTATTTTGTACTTTAATTTATATTCTAATGTACTGTTGAAGATTAGAAGCAAAATGAATATTGTTCTTTACTTCCTGAATACTTGTATATCAGTTCATGCTACAAGTATTGTGCTGTATTCCATTGGTGAATGGGAAGCTCCATAAACCGGAATATTTGATTAGCTGGCTTCACCCATTCCCCGCGCATATGGGATATTAAAGACCGTACTGTACATATTTGTCTATATAGCTCTTCTTTTGTGCATACAGCCAGCCCAATGGATACAAGGTAATTTCAGATGATCAGGTCCAAATTAAAGGCTTAAAGATGAATGCCTGCAAATTTGAAGCTTCATTAAGCTTCAAAATCAATTCGATTTATTTCCAGATCATGGCAAAGGTTCAGAAGGAGGAAAGAAATGCTACATCTAAATGGATTGAGTGGAATCCCAAACAGATTGCTCATAACAGATTCCCGTGTGCACGAGAATGGCATCCTAGCAGACAGTTCTCCGACTCAGGGATGGATAAATGGATATATAGCTGTATGAAATAGCTGCAAGGGGAGAGACGGTAGTGTAGTGGTAATGTCACTGGTCTAGTAATCCTGAGATGCAGGCTAATGCCTTGGGCGCATGGGTTCAAATCCCACCATAGTAGCTGGTGGAATTTAAATTCAATTAACGAAATATGGAATTGAAAGCCAATCTCAGTAATGGTGACCATGAAACTAACAGTGTAAAAACACATATGGTTCACTAATGCCCTTTAGGGAAGGAAATTTGCCATCATCTGGCCCACATGTGACTCCAGACCTACAGCAATGTGGTTGACTCTTAACTGCCCTCTGCAATGGCCTAGCAAGCAACTCAGCTCAAGGGCAGTTAGGGATGTACAACAAATGCTGGCCTTTCCTGAGATGCCCACATCCCATTTGAAACAAATGTAACAAAAGGATTTTCCAGTGTGGCACATTGCAGGTTAGCATGTTTAACACTGTACAATGTGAAGAACCTGGGATTAGATGGAGAAGAAGACAACATACCAAGGAATCCAGAAAGAAGTCATCACCCAGCTCTATTTCATAGACAGTGCAAAGGTTGCCCACCGCAAAGTTTTGGCTCAGTTGAACTCTTGCTTGAATCATAAAGTTCTGGGTTCAAGCCCCATTCCAGACACTACCGAGGCGAGCACCGCACTGTTGGAGCAGCTGTCTTTCGGGTGAGATGTTAAACCGAGGCCTCATCTGCCTGGGTGGCTCGGGTGGATGTAAAAGATCCCATGGCACTATTTCGAAGAAGAGCTGGGGAGTTATCCCCGCTACCCTGGCCAATATTCATCCCTCATCCAATATCACAAGGAACAGATTATCTGGTCATTATCATATTGTTGTTTGTGGGAGTTTGTGGAGTGTAAAATTAGCTGCTAAATCCTGCACTACAACAATGAATACGCTTCAAAATGTACCCCATTGCTGTAAAGTATTTAGAGACATCCAGTGGTTGTGAAAAGTGCTATGTAAATGCAAGTCTTTCTTTTATTACAGCAGCAGAGTGGCACTTGAGAAAATTCAGGGTCCTGCCTGTCTATGATCCTATTTATCATATGTCCAGTTCAAACACTCATTAAAATGTATAAAACTAGGGAGATATACCGCTAAGAATGCACAATCACTGACATCGGGTGCATCCAAGATTGCTCATGCCTCAGATGACACAAGAAGTTAGTTAAGCTTCTTCATCACGGTCCCAAAATTATTGGGTCTTATTTGACTTATATTAAATCTAAGACCATTAAACGGGATTATAAATACAAAGATTTGCAACGTAGAGTCCGAAGATCTAAAAATAGCTGTGAAAAGGATTATCTGCCAGAGTTAGGGATAAGCAGAGCTTTCTGATTGCTCCAACCTGCTAACATATCAAATATTCCTGACAGAAAGGAGCTTTACTCCAATAAACATGTGTGATCTTTCCACCATTCCCATGGTGGAGAACTCTCCCTTGGCTGCCGAAGGAAGTTACATTTCTTCTCAAACAATAAGAGTTACTTCAAGCTTAATTTTTCCTCCAGACTTATTACTGGTGACAGATAGAAACATGGAGCATTGTACCTCATAATTAATATCTATATAACTTCTGCTTATTTATTAATGACTATACAATTAAAAATCTAATTGATCTGCTCCTTCTTTGTTTTCAGTGATCGGATTGATTTATGGGAATTACATGCTTCCATTAATAAGTTTTCAGGAATTGTACTATGGATACTAAGGGGATTAAGGAATATGGGACAGTGCAGGAAGGTGGAGTTGAGGTAGAAGATCACCCATGACTGTATTGAATCAAGGTCTCCTTGAAGCCACGCTCGTTCAAATGCTGCCTTGATGTCAAGGGCAGTCACCCTCACCTCACCTCTGGAGTTCAGCCCTGTTGTCCATGTTTGAACCAAGGCTGTAATGAGGTCAGGAGCTGAGTGGCCCTGGCAGAACCCAAACTGAGCGTCAGTGAGCAGGTTATTGCTGAGTAAATGCCACTTGATAGCACTGTTGACAACATTTTCCATCATTTTGCTGATGATTGAGAGCAGACTAATGGGATGGTAAATTGCCAGGTTAGATTTGTCATGCTTTTTTGTGTACAGGACATACCTGGGCAATTTTCCACATTGCCAGGTAGATGCCAGTGTTATAGCTGAACTGGAACAGCTTGGCTCGGGGCACGGCTAGTTCTGGAGCACCATTCCAGCTCTTATTTCTTATGTATGATGGTTAGTATTACTGGCCTTCTGATTACCATGAACCCGATCATTTCTGAATGCCACCACAGCAAGTATTGTTGCTCTCCTTGGACCCCTCTCCCAGCTCCTCCACAAACCTGTAACTTGCCTACACCCGAGCCCCACTCCTAAACTCACCCACACCATGCCAGGTGCTGCCCAGTCTGAAAGTCCTCGCAGCTAAATCCAGTTTCACACACCTGCTTCCTGAGAACAAGCTCTCAGTCTTCAGCCCTGTTGTCCCAGATCAGGCCCTGGGCTCTTATTGATCCCCAAGATCCAGCCTCAAGTCTCTGCAGCTGGCCGGCCAGTAAGGAAAAATGACAGTAACCAGCAGGCTTGGCCTAAAATTATGGCTAGGAGCAGTCTGAGGAAGACACACACACACACACACACTTACAACAGTGAGACTGTCTTGGAGACATCTTACACCTCACAAGGGGCGCAAAAAACATGTAAAGCCATTATTCATAGGCAGATTCAAAATCCCATTTTACATAGTGCTTAGAAAAAAATGATCCCCCTTCGTATCTGGCAAAGGCCTGCAGGGCCTAGTTTGAGCATTTGTCTTCCTTCGTTAACATCATTGTAGATGATCTTCTCCTGGAACATGATTGGGCCTCAGTGCTGACTAATTCACAATGCATTGAAGTTCAATGAGGAATACCCTACACAAATAAGTAAGGACCAAATGAAGCAGAGCAGCCACTTAAACATTATTTGAATGCAACATTACCATATAAGCTGAGAAATAACATAATCATTGACTTGGAACCCTGAAAAAGTGAGCATTGATCCTTTATTTTTATAACAATATACTGGGACAACCTAAATTACCTGATAACATTCTATCTAGAACCAGAGGAATCAAACTGAAGCTTGAGAAGCGGGCTTTCTGTAAGTTTAATTCCTTTCATTTTACGTATCATGCCTCCTACAGTCAGTGTTGCTAGATGAAAAACTGCCAAGTTGGAGTTCCCCAGGGTTTGGTGTTGGGACCCTTGCTCTTCATGATATATATCAATGACCTAGACCTTGGTCTACAGGGCACAATTTCAAAACTTGTGAACGATTCAAAGCTTGGAAGCATTGCAAATTGTGGGAAGGATAGTGTAGAGCTTCAAAGGAACATAGACAGGTTGGTGGAATGGGTGGCCATGTGGCTGATGGAATTCAATGCAGAGAAGTGTAAAGTCTTTCATTTTGGCAGGAAGAACATGGAGAGACAATACAAAGAATACAATTCTCAAGGAGGTGCAGGAGCAGAGGGACCTGGGTATATATGTGCATAGGTCATTGAAGGTGGCAGGACAGGTTGAGAATGCGGTTAATAAAATATACGGTATTCTGGGCTTTGTCATTAGGGGCATAGAGTACAAAAGCAAGGAAGTTATATTAAACCTGTACAAAACACTGGTTCGGACTCAGCTGAAATGTTGCGTCCAGTTCTGGGCACAACACTTTAGGAAAGATGAGAAGGCATTAGAGAGGGTGCAGGAAAAATTCATGAAAATGGTTCCAGGGATGAGGAACTTCAGTTACATGGATTGGAGAAGTTGGGGGACTGTTCTCCTTGGTGAAGAGAAGGCTGAGAGGAGATTTGATAGGGATATTCAAAATCATGAGGCGTTTGCATAGATAGGGAGAAACTGTTCCCATTGATGGAAGGATTGAGAACCAGAGGGTACAGATTCAAGGGTAACTAGGGACGGGCAGTAAATGCTGGCCTAGCCGGCAAAGCCCAACCCTGTGAATGAATAAAAAAAAAAGATAATTGGCAAAAGAAGCAATAGCGACATGAGGAAAACCCTTTTACACAGCATGTGGTTAGGATCTGGAATGCACTACTTGAGGGTGTGGTGGAGGCAGGTTCAATCGAGGCATTCGAGAGGTAATTGGAAAGGGAAGCATGTGCAGGACTACGGAGGGAAGTGGAAGGAGTGGCACTAAGTGAATTGCTCCTTCAGAGGGCTAGCACAGACATGACGGGCCAATTAGCCTCCTTCTGTCCTGTAACCAGTCATCCTATGATTCTGCTCCATGAATCAGGTAAAAAAAAAATCTTTGTCATTACTGGAGCTGCAGAGACGATGAATTCTTCAAAGCGATGGTATTTAAATGTTAATACAGAAAGCAGCTTGCTTCATGCTACATGCCCTCAGATGAACCAGAATGGTTCATTGCTAATGAGATACTTCTGAAGTGCCATCGCTTTTATAGCATGGTCAACAATTTACACACACCATGAGGTGTGCTGCCAGTTAATCTCTTTTTGGTAGTATATGTTGAGGGAAGAATATTGGGCAGGATAGTGTCCAATTTCCTTTGAGTAATGCCATGCCATTTTCTAAAAATTAATCTGAACAGACAAAAGGTGTCTCCTTTTATCTTATCTTACCTGAAAATCGCACCCTCTGGCAATGCAGTACTCTCTCAGTACTGCACTGGAGTGTCAGTCTCAATCAGGGGCTCAAGCCCTGGAGTGGGGTCTGAAGCCATAACTTTCTGCCTAGGAGGTGAGTTTGCTGCTCAGCAAAACTGACACAAACAGACCGTGGGTGGAATTGTACACCGGCGGAATTTTATGGTCCCCCTAAAATCAACGGACTTTTGAATGGCTCGCTGCATTTTATGGTCCCGCCCCTACTATGACGGGGCTGTAAAATTCCGGCCAATAAATCTACAACAATCTATATCAGGAGAGTTAGGTAGCGAGGGTGAGTGTCAGGTCTTGTTACAATCCCCATAGAGACCGGTAACTTTTAAAAAGGAATTCAAACTTCCAGTTAATAGCTGAGAGAATGACATGGCAAGATTTCGTGTTTTAAAACTTTTACTGTAACAAATGACTAAAGCACCACTATTGACTAAACACTATTTTCTTTTTGTATGCAACTTATATTTTAAACTACAGAAAGGTAGGTTTTTCTTTTATATTTATTGCAATAGTACTTTCCATGGAATTATAGTCCACACAGCAAGCAGTCCACAGTTGTTCCCAGCTTCTAATGGGTTCCCATGTCACTGTTCTGCCAAGTGACCGTCTCCAGCGCTTTCCTCAGATCTTGGCGAGTTTCTTAAATCCACCACCTCCAGTAAAGCCTTTTCCAATGATTTTTCTTCCTCCTGGCCATGCCAGGATGAATCTTCCGGGATCTGTAGAAGACCGCAGGATGTGTGTCTCTGACTCGAGAGCATCTCTCTCCGGTGTCTGACTGTGGTAGCTCGCAAAGTCAGAAACAGCCTCTTCTCTCTGCTGACCAAACAGAACTGCTGTCTGACTGTGATATTCATTGATTTGTAGGGAAGCCTGGAATCAAAAATGGATTCTACTGCCCTCTCCCCCATAGCAACGTGAAACACTTGCATCCAGGTAGAAATGCTGATTAACTATTCTTGACCCCAACTCTCTGTCACCTTAGAAGTAAATGTGCAGATTACAGCACAACAGTTTACAACCTGATAACTTCAACACTTTTCTGAGACTTTGGGAGATTCAGGGCTAGATTTTCGTTGAGTCAGAATGACTCAGGAGCCCTTTAAAATTGGTGGGCAGGTCCCGATTCCAGGATTCCTGACCCCATTCCTGAGATTTCCGATTTTCAGGAGTGCCTTTTAAGGGCATGGGCTGGTTTGGTTTGCAAGCCGGCTCCCTGCACTCATGACCTGGCCAGCTCCATTGCGTGGTTAGGTATGTTCTAGGCCTCCATGATTGGGAGTTTGGCTAGTTTTTCAAAGAGTCGTGGTTCATGGCACCTCAGAGGTGTCTTGAACCATAGTCTTCATGAGGTAATCTTTTGAAAGGTAAGTTCAAAAGGTGCTGTTCATGCCCCTTTACCAAGATATGCCCCCAAACAACCCCTATGGCCTGTCATTCGCCATGCCAAAGTTTTCCCCCACCCTCCCCCTATGCCCCCTCATGCCCCCATACAATGGTATGCTCCCTACCCACTCCCTACCGTCCCTTATACCCCCACGCTAAACTACGGCACTCCCATGACCGTTCACACACTATACACAATGTAGATGCAATAAACACTACAGCAACAATAGTATGTATAAAAAAAGCCTTTAAAAAGCAGTCATTTGTTGATAACTTTCCACTTTCTTAAAAAAAACCTAATTTTTACTACAGCCCAATAAAAGTGTTAATCATCCAGACCCAGTATCAATAGTAGAAACTGCGAGCACTTGAAACTTCTTTATCTTGTGTAATTAAACATTGTAAAATTGACAGCATAGATCATAGAGTCAGAGTTGTCAATCAAGCATTGTTTTCCTGGAGCTTAGCTATTTCAACAGGCTAATGGAATTCTGGGCTCTCAGGCTATTTTTTAAAAAGATTTTTGTGACGCATTCTACTGACATGATAGCATTCATTGCCTTTAGACAGTGTATAGTGGGTGAATGTGCATGCAAGTGCCACAGTTTGACATGGGGGCACAAGAGGCCATAGGGGGTGGGTAGGGAGCATACCATTGCATGGGGACTTGAGGGGGCATGGGTGTGGGTGGGGGGGCATACCTTGGCATGGGAACATGAAGTATCATAATGGTGGGTGGGGGGGCATGAGGTGGCATGGATGGGGCATGGGGAGTGTGTGGGCTGGAGGCCCTTTCTGTTTTTATTAAAACTGGGGTGAAGTCCCACACTACCAAAACGAGCCTTTTAAACAGCCTGTCACTGCACCCAGCAGTCCCTTTGAACCTCTCCTGGCTTGGCTGGCCCAACTGCAGCCCATACCTACCCCCTGCAATGAAAATCACATCCTTGAGGGCACATTCCCCCAAGGCAAGTGGGCCAAGCCGGGAATTTCCCCGCCTCCCTCTACCCGCCTCATGGATAAAAATCCAGCCCTCGCAATCTAACTATTGTGAACTCAGAGGCTCCTGGCATTGTCTCCAAGCACCCTCTCCCCAGTGAAACTATCCACACCTTCCTTTGATCTCTAACAATCAAGCTACCCAGACTTACTGTCGGGCAGGCTTCAGAACAGGTCACATGGTCCCTTCATTTACCTTAATTTTAAAGATATAGTCCCAAAACATATAAACCTCACAACTTGGAAATAAGACGATCATTTAATCATCAGGAAATAAAGCCAGAAACACCCTTTCATGATCCTGGGCTCTCAATGGTGAATGCATCGTGATGGGGAAGGGATAAAAGAAAAAGTTTCCACAAAGCGGTTTTGCTGATACTTTTGTGATCAGCTAGAGTTTAATCCAGGCTGAGCTGATGAGGTAGATGAAAGTCTCCTTAAAAACGGGAAGCAAATCAAGTTCAGGGATTGTTCAACCCGTGGTGTGCAGCATTGTCACTGGAACAAACCGGCTGGTCTCAGGCCGGCCAGCAGTATGGCTGGTGTGCAAAGCCATCAATTCGCACTGGCTGTCACACAGGCTGCCTTTCTGAGCCTGGGCTCAGGAACATTGGTAGAATTTTTAAGTGGGAACTTTTCTCTGCACCTACCCACAACAACAACAACGACTTTTTCCATTTCTGTAACACCCTTAACAGAATAACAACATCCCAAGGTGCTTCCAAGAGTGCTTGAAGGGAAGGTATAGAATGGAATTTACCTGGACTTTGTCCCGTAGTGTATGCATCTCAGAATAAAATGGCTGATGCCACTTCTGTAGGAGAATCTCAGTAGTAGTACTAGGTGGCAGGGACCCTGTTGCTGGGCAGATTATGCTTTGGAAAGGAATGCCAGGGGAAAATCTACAGTACCTCCATAGATTAAAATAAAACAGTTGTCCATCATTCATCATTGAGTCTCGCAGATCTGATTGGTCAATGCTAATTATGTGCCCGTTAGTAAAATATTGCATACATGATCACTGACTGACTCCCAGCCTGAAAAAAATCAATGCAGGGTGAGAATTCCATCTCCAGGCTCCATTCCAATCCTTTCCCAGACTTCAACATCCTTCAAGAGAAAGTCCTAATGCCCCAGTGGGTTGCCAACCTTCCAGGATTGCCCCAGAGTCTCCAGGCATTAAAGCTTAAACTCCTGGATACTGCTGAAAGCAAACCGGGAGAACATTTATTTGGGCATTCAAAAAAACATGTGCTTTTAAATTTCTCTTTGAATACTTTATTAATTATAGAAAATTGGGAGATGTGACAAGGGATGTTTCACCGATAGTTAAGGCTCATCCAATTGGATAATGGAGAGACTGTCGCTCTCCAGTTGGCTCAGGAAGGCAAAGTGCCATGATGTGTTGGGCGACTGAGGCGGGAGTGTGGGGGAGAGATGGTTAAAGGTGGCAGGTCATGTGATGAAACTTCTCGCAACGGGACCAACCAGAGTTGGCAACCCTAGTCTCCATGCCCCTTCTAAGCCTGAATTTCAGGCCCCAGATTGCATTCTCAATCTAAGACTCAACCCTCAGGATAAAACTCCTCACTCCATCCAAGCCTAAAATCAAGGCCCAAATCCTAGGCTCCAACCTAAATGAGCCTGAGGCCTCATTTCTCTCTTAGCCCCCACCATGCTCAGCCCCAGTGTTATGGGGCTGATGAGGCAGGGCACCATCACCACCATCATCATGTGTTGTCAAGCAAAGAGATACAATGACCTGATTCAGCACAATGTACATCGGTTGCTTGCCAGGAACATAAAGAAAGGCTCTGAAGAAGGGCCTGTTGAAAGGTCATCAACCTGAAACGTTAACTCCGTTTCTCTCTCCACCGATGCTGCCTGACCTGCTGAGTGTCGCCAGCATTTTCTGTTTCCATGTGATAAAGAAAGCCTTGCCATTTTTTTTTTCATGAAAATGAGAACCTTCCACACATGACTAACAATTAGACACTTGTTCAGGTTCTGGGCCCCACCACTCACAGGGCTGACAGCACCTGTCACTTATTAATGGTGACACTCATGACTAAATGTCAACACCGGCAAATAATTAGCCAGTGATTGCCATGCATATCCATGGCCAGTAAATATTAATATTTGTCACATTCCCAATTGATATTGCGGTTACCTGGCCTCTTAAGTGCTGTGCATAATAATCATTGTTTTTTAAGACAAGCACTCACCAGCCCTGTCTGAGGAACTTCAGCACAAATAGAAATGCCACAGATGGAGAATAGCTGCCAGTTTACTTTACAGCAGCCCTGAGGGGCAGGCTATATTTACCCATCAGTTAAACCACCCCCGTCCAAACATTACATTGTATTCTATGTAGCATCTGTCACAGCATTTCATCTTCTGGTAAATTCTATTTTATAATTAGCTGGGAGGCAGAGTGGAGGCGTCGAGTTTCCAGGCTTTCTTGGATGGTGAAAAGGAAATTGCAGCAACACAGTGAGGTGTGAGGATGATCCCCAGGTGTTCACCTCGACTCGAGATGTGATTCTGGGTCTTGTTGATAACTCAGCACGAGACAGTGGAAGATGGATCTTAGGCTGAGACACTCAGCTATGTCTTTATGAAGCCCCTCACTGCAGCTGATAAAGGTCTGTGTGTAACAGAGGGACCCCACGTTTTAAAGATGATCATTGTGTCGGGGGCAACACCACAAAATTAAGTATGTGGCAAGTCAATGTTTGTGCTACAGAGGGGGAACCAGGCATCATGGTGAGATAACAATGTCAACTTGCATTCATGTAGAAACTTTAAGGTACGAAAAAGTCCCAAGGTGCTTCGCAGGGGTGCTATCAAGCAAAGTTCGACACCCAGCCACTTGAGGTGATATTAAGCGATCAAAAGCTTTGCCAAAGAGGTAGATTTTAAGGAGTGTTTTCAAGGAGGAGAGAGAGGCATCGAGGTTTAATAGCAGAATTCCAGCCTATGCATCTGAAGGCAAAGCCACCAATAGTGGAACAATAAAACAGGTAAAGATGCACTTCCCTTGGCCTCTACCAGTCTGTTCTATTCTGACAGTAGAGAAGTCAGAGGCATTCCCTTTAAATAAACACACAGCCCTTGGTGATAAGGATTGAGTCAGTGAATACACCGACCCATGAGCAACAGGTTTCCAGTTAAGTGTGGGCCTGATGCTCCTCCACCTATCAGCAGATGGACTACCCTTGGTCAAGTTAGGTAGTGTCACTCGGCTCCTCCTGTATGTGCAGGTGCTTGTCATTGGGTCATAGGTCAGGAATCCGATCACGGAAGCCCTTAACAGGCAGTTGGGACTGCAACATCAAATTCAAGGCAAAATACTGCGGATGCTGGAAATCTGAAACAAAAACAAAAAAAATGCTGGAAAAACTCAGCAGATCTGATGGAGCACCTGTGGAGAGAAAGACAGAGTTAACATTTCGAGTCCGTATGACTCTTCTTCAGGTGGGCGGATGACTCTTCTGAAGAAGAGTCATACGGACTCGAAACATTAACTCTGTCAAATTCAAGGTGTTGGGTTCACAACCCGAGGGTAATTGCCTACTCAGAGTGACGAATGACATTTGCGTTACAAATGGTCAGATAAAGATGCAGGGGAAAGTTTGCCTTAAAAATGAATCGGGGCCAGGATTTTTTGGATCGTGGGGTTTCCTGCGTTGCCACCTAAAGAGCCAGCGGGGAACGCATCCCTGCTGATTTTGGCTGTCCTGCAGCCATTTAACATTTCAAGGAGAGTTAATTGGCTGGAGCCAAGACTTCCACTCCTCACTCGGGAGGAAGTCCTGCCTCGGAGAGCTGCCGGCAATCTGGTCACCCGGCAACTCTGTAGTCCCAGCAGCGCCAGAAGCAGTAGTGGCCACTGCCGGAACTACAGCGATCCCAAAGCCTAAATCCCAGAGCCCAGGACCTGATAAGTGCAGGAAGTCTTAGGGCAGGAAGCGGAGATGAGGCCAAGGGGTTGGGGTGTTGAGCAGAGCGGGTGTGTTGATGGAGAGGCCTGGGGGGGCGCAGGGAGCACTCACAGGGCACAGACATTGTAGAGGGGTGGGGGGCACCCATATTAAAAGGAAGCTATTGATGGAAGTACCTCCCCCATCTCCTCTTTCCCGCCCTAGGCCAGAGCACGGTGATTTTCCGGACTTCCCCCTTACTCCTTAACTTCCCCCTCCAGGTGGAAAATTCAGGCCGGGCGGGGAATGACCCTTATGTGGCCAATAATTAGCCGCTTAAGGACCTCAGTTGGGGCGAGTGCAGGCGAGAGAGCATTGGGAAGGCCATCCGAGGAATTTTACCGGCTCCACCCACCTGAAAACCCATCGGTGAGGACCGTAAAATTCTGCCCTAGGTGTTCATATGTTAATATCACCAATGTTCACGCCTGGATATTAAAATCTGCACCCTCCAGTGGACTGGAATGGTAAATACGACTGTGCATTGCGAGAAGCACCACTGCCAAATACAATCAGAGACAGCCATTAAAAACTAATGTTTATTAAAAGTGACTTTGATTAAGAGGAAGTGCACTCCGTTGAATTGTCACTGTATCGGAAATGTAACAAAATGTTACGCTGTGTAATTTGATTTAGTGATCGTCATTTATAGTGATCATCATTTATAGTAATCATCTGTCTGTAACGCTCAATCTGTTCTCGCCAAGGCAACAGCCCGCATGTCTCCGTTTTTGATTAGTGTGATTTGGTTGTATTGATCAGATAAATGGTAATGTGACTCTAATCCGATTCACAAGGGCTTTTGATAGAAGTAGATAGGGAAAAACTGTTTCCAAGGGCAAGAGGATTGATAACCAGAGGACACAGGTTTAAGATAATTAAAATTCAGGAAATGAAGAGTTTTTACACAGCATGTTGCTATGATCAGAAATGTCTGAAAAGGGAGCGGAAGCAGAATAAATGGTAACTTTCAAAAAGAGATTGAATGTATAATTGAGAAGGAGATATTGGCAGGGCTATGGGGAAAGTGCAGGGTAGTGAGAGTGATTGGATGGCTCTTTCAAAGGGCCAGCAGAGACAAGTTGGGCTAATGACCCCATCCTGTGTATTCCTGAATTTTCATGCACTGGTGGCCATGCCTTCAGCTGCCAAGGCTCTAAGCTTTGGCATTTTCTCCCTAAGCCTCTCCGCCGCTTTACCTCTCTTTCCTCCTCTAAGACACTTCCCGAAACCCACTTCACCTGTCCCAATATCTCCTAATGCGCCTCAGTGCCTAATTTTGTTTGATAATGAACCTGTGAAGCACCTTGGGATATGTGACCACATTAAAGGCGCTGTATAAATGCAGGTTGTTGTTTTTGATTCTATAGAGGACATTTTCAAACTCTGTGCTAAGAATCTGTTTGCCTGGAGCACAGATCAGAGATTTAAAATATGCTTTCAAAGTACCAGTTAGAAAATTGTGTGCAAGCATGTGCACAATTTCTGACCTGCATTCCTGTTTAAGGACCTCCTGTCAAAAGTGTGAAGTTGAACAATTAGCTCTCTAGTCTCTTGTTCCAACACGGGTGGAAAAGAATTCCCACAGCTAATTTGTTCACATTCATTCTGAAAGCAAACACTGAAGCTCTTTCCTGAGTTCGAACACTTGGTTTGCTACAACACGCTGAAGCTGACTGCTGGATAGACCCATTTCTTTCACCGGTGCAAAGCTTGGTCCAGCTCCGAGCTGAAGTAGCAGCCTGGTTTATATCCCGTGAGAACCAGGCTAGGACCGCTGCCTCATGACTACAGAGCTCTCACTGGTCGGGTGCAAACCTCAAGGAAACCTGTTGGGTTCACCATCCTAAAATCAGGATCTCGAAATTCCAATTGCTTCCCAATTGCAGGATCCCAACAGGACTCCTAGAGAGTGGCCGGGAAATGGGATGGAATGGGATAAATTTCTTCCCCCCCACCCCCGCCACCACCCACTTTCCCCCCTCAACCCTCTCTGCCATAACGGCATCCATTCAGAATTCTGGAATTCTGCCCAGCTTCCCAAATAAGGATTCTAGGAAACTAACGTCCACTGAAAGATGCTGTTAGTTTTCCCGAGGCCCCAGAAAATGCCCTGCAACTGCTGATGCTGCAGGTCATTGATCCCAAAAATGCCCCTAGAATGCCCCGAGGAGCTGAGATGTCAGGTTCTTCCTGGACCTTCGCTGATCCATTGCCACAGCATCCATAGTTTCAGCTTGTTAGCTTGCAATTCAGGGCAGATGCCACTGATACTGTGCCCTTACTAATGCAATGTTCCTGCCCTGTGCAGGTAAATGATGCCACTCCTGTAATA
Source organism: Cetorhinus maximus (assembly GCF_964194155.1). Lineage (NCBI taxonomy): Eukaryota > Metazoa > Chordata > Chondrichthyes > Lamniformes > Cetorhinidae > Cetorhinus > Cetorhinus maximus. The sequence continues at coordinate 13,076,455 of NC_135896.1, forward strand.
TGGATGGGGTCTGGGGCTCTCTGCCTGGGTGGACCTGGACGTTTCTTCATACTTACTCGGCAGTGGGAAGCCCTGATTGCGATTTCAGGTTCTGGGCCCTTTCCATCACCAGCCTTAGTGAGCCCGACAAGATTAGTTTGGGGGTGCCAATGGGCTGGGTGAGACCCACACATCGGAAACAGGAATCGCCAGGCTGGTGCTTAATCCAGTCTAAAAACACCTTTGGAGTTGTTTACCTTCTGAGTCCTGATGATTTGCCTCCCTGTGCCTGCCTACTCAGGTGACCCTCCTCAAAGGGCAAGTAAGCAGGGTCTCACTGTGGATTGAGGTGGCTCCAAGTTGCCGAATGCAATACCTGAGCCAGACAAGGAGTGCAATGCTTAAAGGAACTGTTGCTAGATGAGCCAAACTGGCATCTGGGACTTGGATCTACAGTAGGCTAAAGGGCTTCTTCTATCTCTTAGTTTCCTCAAGTATCACAGATATGAATGGACTGTCCTCTGACAGCCAAAGCTGGCTTTAAGAGCAATTAACATATTGACAACTGAGAGCTGATAAAACTGGGCAGCTCTCTGGTAGCAGTGCGAGAGACCAAGCATCCTGTCCACACAACTTGTTTTTGATGTGGAGGCTTTGAAGGGTCTTGGTCCAATCACATTTTCTTCTTGGTACCTTTCGGCACTTTTTAAGGATCTGTCAGCAATAGAGTAACAGGATAGCACAGCCAGAGTAGGAATGGGCACAGCATTGTGGCAGCATGGCACACAAGAAATAGGACATGGAAAATGTGCTGGCCATGAGGCAGCAGTGTGGCAGAGTCACATTGTGGTATATGGCCGCATGGTAATATTCAAATCCCAGAGGGAAACTTGAAACAACTGTCACAACTAATTTTCAATTTGTATAAATGTTGAGATGCGTGCCTTGAGTTCAGTAGTAATGAGAACATTAGGTCTTATAGGTTTTTACAAAACCAGATTAGACATTTATTGATAAGAGAAATGATTTTAAATACATACATAGGTCTACAGATTACTACTATGATAATTTCTAAATCCCCCTAATGAATCTAACTCCCAGTTACACTTTTGTTAAGGTAACAGTAAGACGCATAGATTTAAAAAAAACCCCGGCAAAGGAACATATACCCTGAACAAATCGAATTCCAAATAAGGTTTTTTAACTTCAGTCCTCTGAAGACAGCAGCTTGAGACATAAATACTGAAGGCTTTTTCACACACTTATAAGATCTTAAAAATGCCTACTCTTACACACAGCCTTTGCTCCTTTATACATATTTTCCCCTTTGAATGCAAATATCCATTGTTTCATTATGTCTTTGGATATTATCTTCCTGATAATAAAAACCTCTTATAGCACTAAATTTTACCAATAATCTTTGGGAAAACTAAACACACCTTTTCTAAACTTCACCTGGCTAGGTGACACATTTCACTCCCTCCTTTGAAAATAATCTAGTCTGGTTTATTTAAAAATGAAAATGTACCCTCGACACCGATGTTTCTATACTTCCCCATGTTTACCTAATTAACATTTCAAACCTAACTTCTCTTCTTACATCAAAGCACCCAGACTAGCTGCCTCTAATTCAATTAAATCACACGCATACACACATTTAGACACATCCCATTATTACTCTATTTTACAATAAATTCCAATAATATTGTGAGAACCATTATATCTTCCTGACAACACATAGTGAATTGTCACTGTCCTATATCTGGGTAGTGATTGAGGTCAGGCCCCTCCCTATCCTATTCTTATCTAAACATCTACACACACATTCATGGGGACATAAATAAACAGTTAAAAGGGGTAGACACATGGCAAAAGTGTGAAGTGATACATTTTGGTGGGAAGAATGAGGGGAGGCAATATGAACTAAATGGTGCATTTTAAAGGTGGTGCAGGAGCAGAGAGGACAGGGTATATGTACGCACAGCTTTGAAGGTGGCATAATAAGTTGAGAAGGCCGTTAAAAAGCATATTGGATCTTGAGCCTAATAGAGGAATAGAATACAAGTAGAATAAGGAAGTAATGCTGAACCTTTATAAAACATAGGTTAGACTTCAGCTGAAATGCTAGGCTGAATTTTGCCAGCCATTTGGATACGAGCTGGGAGGCGGGAGGCTTTGTATAATTGGTTTGTGGAAAGGGTCGGGTGGGGAGCCCGAATGTCTTCCCACCGCCATGGAATATTCCCAATGGTGGGAATGTCAGTGGCATGGCCGCCCTCCAACTGGAAGTGGGTGTGGTCCAATTAAGCTAATTAGTTAACCAATTAATGGCCACTTGCTGCCTCTACCAGCATTGTACTGGCATCAGGATAGGTCCCTGCTGCTTGGGGAGAACACCAGGTAAACCATGGCAGCCTCCCAGCTGGTTCCTGGGGAGGGAGTGGGGGAGGGAGGGGGGTTGGAGAGGGGGGAAGGGGGGAGGGGGCGGGAATATGGGGAAGGGGGGGAGAGGGGGGGAGTAGAGGGGGCAGGAGGAGAGTGGGGGAGTGGGGGAGGAGAGGCGGGGGGAAGGTGCTTTCCTTAATGGCCGATGCATAGCCCACAGAAGGGCTCTGTGGCAGTAATTGGCACCCTGTAGCTCTGAAGCTACTGCTGAAGGCTTCACCTGCCTGCCTGCCTGGCGCCGACACCGTAAAGAAAACTTACTGGCCTTCCATGTTGTGGCGTTCTCTTCCTCTCCCTGCAGCCTCAGAAGCGGCCATCTCTATTCGTGGCGCTGCAGAGGCTGCCGAGCTGTCACCATCTTCAACTGGACTGCAGTTCTGCTGACAGCCTCTTAATTGGCTGCCGCTGGTAAAATTCTGGCCCAGGCTCCCACTGTCCATTCGTGTGGTCTCAGGACCCGCTTTCAATCCCGGCAGCAGGACCTCCTCGATTTTGGTAAGGATCTGGGCACCACATTTTAGGAAGGATGTCAATAAGGCCTTGGAGAGGGTGCAGGAGAGATTTACTAAAATGGTACCAGGGACAAGGGACCTCAGCTATATTGAGTGACTGGAGAAGCTGGGGCTACTCTCCTTCAAGCACAGCATTTTAAGAGGAGATTTGATGGAGGTATTCAAAATCATGACCAGTTTTGATAGAATAAATAAAGAGAAAATGTTTCCAGTGCTTGAAAAGCAAGAGGACAAAGATTTAAGGCAAGTGTCAAAAGAAGTAGAGGTGAGATGAAGAAACATTTTTTTAACACAATGAGGTTGTTGTGATCAGGAACATACGGCCTGAAAGGGTGGTGGAAGAAGGTCCAACAGTAACTCTTAAAAGATAATTGGATACAGACTTGAGGGGAAAAGAAATTACAGTGTCATAGGAAAAGAGCAAGAGAGTGGGATTAACTGGGTAGCACTACCAAAGAGCCAGCCCAGGCCCAATGGGCAAAATAGCCTGTTTTTGTGCAGTATCATTCTATTTTTCTTGACATTCAGCAGCGGGCACTAGACAGCGACAGTCTAGACAGAAAACGTGTGCTCTGTTGAACATGAGTTGGAGCATTTTGCATTTGGTCAATGAACTCATCACAGAGCAGGAATTGAACCTGAGGCCTTGCTATTTAGCACAATCCAGGGCAGTGCATTTATCCACCAAGGCAGCTGGAGAACTTCATGTTCTAAACTATTTCTTGATTTACAGTCAAAAATAAACATCTCTGATTTACAACTGGAGCAGCATTCATGAAGTGACATTTACTGTTACTATTATTGCTTTCAGCACTGCCAACTATCATTATATTTATTGATATTCAGTAACTTAATAAAATAGTCATCAATCATTATTACTAAACCCATGCTTCTATGAATTTCACTTTAAAAATTGGTTAAAATATTGCTTCATTCTTCACCAGTGGGATAAAATGACTCTCTTACCTCAGGGCATCAGTAAGTTAGCTGTCATGCACAGATTCTGATTTTGGGCAGCTTTCTTCTCCAAGATTAAAAGGTTGATTCAAATAACCGAGGCAGAATGTGGTAACAGATGCATTCAAATGATGGGTAAACATGAGTGCAACACCAATAAACTAGCAAAATTATTGAACTATTGGTTATAAGTTGAAATACAAAGATTATGGACCCACCAGGTGCACTGCTTGACAAAATGTTTCACAGTGTACTAGGTCCAACCATTTTCAGCTGTTTCATCAATGACCTTACCTCCATCATAAGGTCAGAAGTGGGGATGTTCGCTGATGATTGCACAATGTTCAGCACCATTCGCAACTCCTCAGATACTGAAGTAGTCTGTGCACATATGCAGCAAGACATGGACAATATTCCAGGCTAGGGCTGATAAGTGGCAAGTAACATATACATCACACAAGTGCCAAGCAATGACCATCTCCAAAAAGAGAGAATTTAAACATCACCTCTTGACATTCGACTGCATTATCATCGCTGAATGCCCCATCATCGGGTGAAGGGAGGGAGCGGGTGACCATTGACCAGGACCCAACTGGACAAACCATGTAAATATTGTGGCTGGGAATTCTGCAGTGGATAACCTAGCTCCTGAAAACGGTATGACAAGAGTAAAGGATGAATAATGAATTGTTAATAGGATCCAAGCCAGTTGGTGAAGCCAAAATCAAGGCACAGAGTTTTTCTTTATTGAGAGAGTTTGTTGATTTGTTCAGTCTCGTAGCTCTCTTCCCATTCCACCCAGTGTCCCAGCTATCCCCTATTTATATGCTCTTTTCAAAACCAATAAAGAAATATAAACTAATTAACTAATTAAAAGCCCTTTAAAGGGACACTGCAACACAAAATAAAACTTTAAAAGGAAACTTATCAAATTAAATTAACATATTGTTCCCAGGGCTGATAATGCACTTTAGTCCCTGTGGTGCCCACTGCTCACAGAATGCCTCAAGCATACTGGTGGACACTGCATGCTCCCCCTTCAGGGACATCCAGGTATGAACATAGCTGCAGAAAAGGGTATCCTCTACTTGTATGTGCTTAAAGACAATTAATGTCCATCACCTGTTCCTCTTAACCTTGATAATGTAATTGATAAGAGATTAACAGATGTCAGTGAAAGGGATGGTTTGTTCACTGTGGGCCTGCTTTGTGTTGGCACTGGGAGTGTCACAGTGGGTTCAGCATTGCCAGATGGCTGCATTGCCTCGGCTTAGCTGAAGCATGCCTGAATGAGACTGTCCTGGGCATCCATGGCTGCAAAAGGCCTTGCCATATCAAGGTCCTCCTCCTGCTCCTCCTGTTGTTCCTCCTCTTGCTCCTTTGAAGATAAAGAGTGATCATAAATTTCCTCCTCCTGCAGTTCTGGCCCTCTCTGCATTGTGATGTTGTGCGAGGCATACCCTGGCTGGTGGATACTCTAGGCCTCTCTCAGATCTTCAGGCATCTGAATCACCTCTTCAGCATCCCTGTGGCTTGCTCAATGTCCACCCTTGTGCTCATGCAGCTTCTGTTGTGCCTTTGTTGGGTGTCAATGGTAGGGTTCCTCACAGGCATTAGAGGAGCCATCTACTGACTCTGTTTGGAGGTGCAAATATCTGAGGGAGGCTTGCCTTGTACAAAATAGAGGCATAATTGTAGCTTCCTGGATGTCATTCACAGAACTAAAATGATAATCGTTTCAGTGGTTGCTCAGCAGTTGAACATGAGTGGAATAGAATCCCGTATGATTGATGAAAGCTGCTGGTTGATCTGAGAGAACACATATGGCTTCAATAAATGGCTCCCTATGAGAGAGAGTGTGAACCTGGGAAGAGCAGGCACCCGCAGAAGGCAGGAGCCTGGAGACAGCAGAAGCCCAGGGGACCAGGAGCACAGCAAGTGCACCGAATGAGCAGGGGGGATAACAGAAGCATGGGAGGAAAAGAGCACACCTCTGGCTGCTACTCACTTGCTTAGTCTTGACCATGGCTTCCTCGATGGTCACGCACATTGCCCATCTGTGGGCCATCCCTAATTTGCGAACCTCCTGGTGGGTCTCAGCAGACCCCCAGTGGTCCACGGATCCTAGTTTGCTAACCACTGATCTAAGCTGACAATCCAGTGCAAAGCTGAAGGTGTGCTGCAGCATTGTGGGTACCATCTTTCAGATGAGACATTAAACTTAGGCCCTCTTAGACAGACATAAAAGGTCCCATGGCACTGTTTAAAAGAAGAGTATTGAATTCTCATTCTGGACAATATTTATCCCTCAACCACCAAAACAGATTATCTAGTCAGTCGTCTCATTTGTGTTTATGGAACCTTTCTGGGTGCCAATGGGCTTCTGCTTTTCCTCCAACTTCATCTGTCCTGTTGTCAACCTTTGAGGAGAAGAAAATATGACAATTGGATCTAGATGTGAGAGGGAAATAGGGCCACATCTGGTTGTGGAGTGCAGTAATGCCAAGCATGCGAATACCTTTCTTGTCTCTGAATAAAAGTCAGCCGAAAGGGAAAGGGCCCTGGGTGTAATAGTGCATGAGGCTCTGACATATCAGAATGCTATAGTAAACACGAGTAGGGTATTGGGATTCATAGCTAGGACAATCCAGTACAAAACAAAAAGCACCATAGTGTCTTTGTACAGGAACTTGGTTAAACCCCTTTTACAATACAATGTCCAGTTCTGAGCCCCTCATATGGTGAGAGATATAATAACCATAGAAACGATTCAGAGGAGGGCCAACACATCTATACCTGCTTTAGAAACCTTCAGATATCACTATAGGCTTGCAGAACTGAGTCGCTTTACAACTGAAACTTCAGGGAGGCTTGACCAAAACATTTAGAATGACGAAGGAACTAGACTGGGTACATGTGGTCAGAATGTTTGAATTCGATAACTTAGGATGAGCGAGGTGATTTGTGCACAAGTTACATAAGCACAGAACGAAGTTAGATTGAGAAACTTTCTCCTTTCCCAGAGGGTTATTGACCTTTGGAGTATTTTGCTGGCTTGTGCAGTCGATGTAGATTCATTGCAGACATTCAGAAGGTAGTAGGACTTGTTCCTAGAGGTAGCTGATGTACAGCAGCTAGGTGGGACATGGGGTCATGTACCTCGTGGTCATTGTTACCTCCTGGAACTTATTTTTGATCACCTTCAGGGGTTGGACAGGAATTTTCCAAATTCTTCTCTTTCTGAATTGACCACTGGTTGTTTTTGAGTACATTTATATTTTTATCTCTGTCTCCGGGGTTATCAAGCTGCTGGTGGACGAGAAATATTGGGGTAAAAGCAAAATACTGCAGATGCTGGAAACCTGAAACAAAAATAGAAAATGCTGGAAAAATCTCAGCGGGTCTGACAGCATCTGGGGAGAGAGAAAAACAAAATTAACGTTTCGAGTGCTAAATTGTAACGTGGCTGAATGGGGACAGCTCAATGTGCTGGCTGATTTTTCTGTCTGCCTTTTCCAAATCTTTGTAAACAGTTTAGGATGGCAGCAAATGAATTACAAGCAATAATCTTGTCTTAGCATTCAGATGATGCATAAATTGAAAAAGCTTCTCTCACAGTTCAGGCTATCATTGAGGTTTCTCAATTGGATTAAAGTAATATCGTCCATTGATGCTCATCTAGCAACCTCTAAATAAACCATCTGAATTAAATTGTAGCCTGTAACTCATTTCTGCATATCACAGAATCATAGAATGACACAGCACTGAAGAAAGCCATTTGGTCCATCGTGCCTGTGCTGGATTTTTGACAGGGCTATTCGATTGGTTTGACACCCCTGCTCTTTTCCCATAGTACTTTGATTTGTTTTCCCCTTCAAGTATTTATTCAATTTTCTTTTGAAAGTTACTATTTAATCTGCTTCCACCATCCTTTCAGCCAGTGCATTCCGGATCACAACAACTCTCTGGGGTTATAGCATTATAACTCAATCTCAACCTGCACTCCCATCTAATGAAGCTCTACTGATGGAGTTCCCCGCTCGTTCCATCTGTTCTACAACATTCCAACAATAACAACTTGTATTTTTATTTCTAATATAACTTCACAAGGCACTACACGTGAGTGTTATAAGGTGAAGTTAGACACCAAGCCACATAAGGAGCTATTGGGGCAGATGACCAAAAGCTTGGTCAAGGAGGTAGGTTTTAAGGAGTGTCTTAAAAGAGGAAAGGGAGTTTGAGGGTTTTAGGGAGGGAGTTCCAGAGCTTAGAGTCTAAGCAGGTGAAGGTACAGCCACCAATAGTGGAACAATTAAATTCGGGACTGCTCAAGCGACAGAATTAGAGGAGTGCAGATATCTCAGGAGATTGTGGGGCTGGAGAATGTTGCAGAAACGGAGAAGGTGAGGCCATAGAAGGATTTGAAAACAAGGATGAGAATTTTAAAATTGTTGTTTAACCAGGCACTAATGTTGATCAGTGAACATACGGGCGATGGGTCAATAGGACTTGCGAGCTTGGACTTGAGCAGCAGAGTTTTGAATGTTCTAGGTTTCCAAAGGGTAGGACATAGGAGGCCAGCCAGGCGCGCATTGGAACAGTCAAGTCTAGAGATAAGAAAGGCATAAACGAGGGTTTCAGCAAAAAGAAAGAAAAGACTTACATTTTTATGGTGCCTTTCATAAGTACTGGATGTTCCAAAGCACTTTACTGTCAATGAAGTACTTTTGATATGTAATGACTGTCATAATGTAGGAAACACGGCAGATATTTCAGGTTGAAAACCTTTAATCAAAATACAAAATACAAAAATACAAGTTATTGTTATCTTTGCTGCTCCATTGAGCAAACGGAACAAGTGAGGCATTCTTTGAGCAGAGCTTGGTTAGATGGGAGTGCAGGCTGTAGATAGAATTATGATACCATAGCCCCAACCCCTCGACCCACATGGCATTATTCCAGGATTGTGAGCTTGCTGGTTTTAACCACGTATATAAATCATCTGAACTGCTTGATTAGATTGCAGATGGTGGCCGGCCGCGATTTTACTGGCACGGCGCGGGTCCTGAGGTCAGGACCAAATGCGGGTCCAGAGCCCGCACAGGCGAGCGATGTGGCAGTGGTAACAATTTTACAGGCAGCAGCCAATTAAAAGGCCAGCTTGCCTTTTCACACTGCTTATCCAATCAGAGGGCCAGCAGCTCTGCAGCCTTGGCAGTGCCTTGGATAGAGGTGGCCATAAGTGAGGTTTGAGGGAGAAGGAGAGAGCCCCAGGCGGGCAGGCCTCTATGGTCAGAGAACCATTTGGAAGAATGAACTCTCCAGTGGTCACTTTGGGGTCATATGGGTGTGGCCGTTGCTGGTGGTGGGCCCCTCCCTAGGACATGGAACCCCTAGGAAGGAAGGCTTCGCCCCCACCTCAGGAAGCTGCTGAGAGGTCACCTTGATATAGTTGGCCATCTCTCTCCACAAGGAGGAGGTCCATTCTCACACCAGTGAAATATCGGTAAAATGGCTGTCAATTAGCTAATTAATTAGCTTAATTGGTCACCCGCATCCAGTCTACTGAGTTGGTGCCATTCCTGCTGTTGGAAACACCCCCTGGCTTTCCCCTCTCGATGCCTCCTGCTACCTCTAGAGGTTTGCCACCTCCACTGCCATCAGCCCCTCTCCAAAGGACTGGTAAAATTCCAGAGAGTGACTCATTACGTACCCTCATTATCCTTGTTAATTATTACTTTCTCGACCATCTGAATCCCGTTATTATATTGACTGGGTTGCTGCTGCATGGCACAGTAAGAATGATCTCAGTCTGCTGCAACTTGCATCACTCTTCCTGCTGTATCTGTGTTAGGGAGCTGAGGACTGGAGGCTCCTCCTCAGTCACTGCTCCGCCTTGACCTCTCCTCGGATTTACCCCCAAACGTTACTGTCAGAGGGCAAGCTGGTCAATTTAGGAAGCCACACAGATGTTTACCTCTTCACTGATGCTGTTGATTCACAGAGGCAGTGCTAGGGCAAATAAGTGGTGACCCCCATCATCAGTCACAAAATCACAACAACAAAAGATAACGATACACGACCTTTTTTGCAATAAAACTCGATTGCCAGCTGAGATCTGGCCGTGTTATTACCACAAACAAATAATCCATCTTCTGCCTTATTCAACTTTATATTACAGTGGGCCCATAGGTTTTATAAATCATCAAGGCTTATCCAGGAGTATTAGTGCCAGAGGGCCCCTCTGTGCATTACAATATACAGCCAGCACCTCATACATATATATATTTTTTCATGCTTTCTGACTAGCAAATCATTTTTATTGCAACTCTTGGACTGCAAGTTCTATCAGCAAGCCATCAGCAACTGCGTACTGCAAGTTCCACAATGATATATTACCAGCATGATCCTGGAAGATCACATTCATGCCCTGAAAAGTCAAAAGCCATTTTCCAACATGAATTATTTAGCATCACTGGGGACTATCATCAGCATTCCCTTCAAAACTTTCTTATTGCTTTAAGCTTGAGCAAAATTGGATGTTTGATTCAGGTAGAACATGTAAACGGATGACACTCAGCTCTACCTCACCGCCAGCTCTCTCGACCCCTACCTGTCTCTAACTTGTCAGACTGCTTGCCTGACATCCAATATTGCATCAGCATGAGCTTCCTCCGATTAACTATTGGGAAGACAGAAGCCATTCTCTTCAGTTCCCAACGCCAACTTTGTTCTACAGTTACCGATTCCACCCCTCTCGCGGGTAACTGTGTGAGGATTAACCAGACTGTTTGCAACCTTGGTGCCATATTTGCCCCCAAGGTGAGCTTCCGACCATGTATCACTAAGATCGCCTGCTTCCACCACATGCCACATCATGCCCCTCTGCCCACCCCTATGGCCCTTTATTGCCCTTATGCCAACTTAGTGACAAATCATGCCAACCCATGCCCCCCACCAACCACCCTTTGCCCTTACACCTACCATGGCGACACACCCGCTCAACTATGGGCAGACCTTAGGAGTCATGCTGAGATGAAGTAATATAAAGTTTTGACTGCCTATTGCAGACTTTATTATTTAAAATCTCATTCATAAAAAACAATTTACTACATTTACATTCCTTCAACTAAATAATCCCTTATAAGAACAAACATTTCATCCAAGTGCAAAATCCCTTATAAAACAAGCATTGGAATTCATAGTCCCACTTCAAAGCGTCTGTAACTACTTGGAGATGTCAATCAAACTGTGAAATGGTCAGCATCTACTGTGATAATGGAAAATTGTGAAATCAGTCATGCAGCACTAGTCCAGTAATAGAAGCCCTCAGGCTTATGTCAACAGACAGAGTGAAATAGCAAGCTTTTTTTTAACACTACAGACACTTTTTTTCAAAGAATTAAAGGACAGGAGTCTTAAATGCCTTGACAGCTTGACAGTTGCCCTTAACAGTTCACTGGGACACCTTTGACAGTTGCCTTTAGCAGTTCACTTGGACACTTTTAACTGTTCCAATAAGCTTGAAAGTTAATGAGTTTATGAACTTTTTACATGCATTCATGCCTAATTTTAACAATCCTAAATGGCACCTGACTTCTCCCAAGGGGCACTTGGTCTCCCAAAAGGTTTCCCAGGAACGTATCCAAAGGAGTACCCTACCTCTCCAAAGGACTCCACAAAGTTCAGACCTGCTCTTACCAGGTCTAACCTGCGCACGTTATGTTTCACACAAAATTAGGTCACCAAAATTAGACATAAGTAGAGGCAGTTACTAATTTATACAGTCAGCTGCCTCCATGAAACTCACACGCATGAAATGTGAACAGCCTACGCAAAAATGGCAGGCGCCATCTTCCAGTATGGAGGTCGGGGGTCGGGGGTGGGGGGGGGGGTGGTGGGGTAGCTCCCATTTTTTGGCCTCCGCTGCCATTTTCACAAAGTCCAGGCCCAGGATCACAAACATTTTTTTAATTGCAGTGATAGTAAGTGAGTTTACATCTTCACAGGAAATGGTAACAAGTAGAACTCCTGAACACATTTATGAAGTTACTAAGCACAATGGCCTGACCAATTCTTTCCCCAAGCTTTTATGTGCTGGCCCTTAAATTTCTTTTAGCAGCCAAAGCAAGAAAGGGAAAAGAGCACAGATGCTGAACATGTTTCACAGCAATCACTGCATGTCTTTTGAAACCCAGGGTGAAATAAAACCTTTTCTCTAGTAGATTTATTTAAGAGGTTAGTAGACTATGGTCTCTATACTGTTGGGCTTAGCTCTCACACACTGAAGACTGTAAGCCCATGTCAATCAGTGAGAAACAGTCCAAATTTCTCTTCAGCCTTCACCATTCCACTTCATGGAACTGCTATTATATGTTGAGCGTTCATTGTCAAGAAATTAACAACAACAAAAATTTGCATTTATATAGTGACTTCAAGGTAGTAAAACCTGAGACACCTAACAAAAGCAATACCAGTAAAAATACTTTTGCCACTGAGCCACAGAAGGAGATATCAGGACAAATAGCCAAAAGCTTGGTCAAAGAGGCAGGTTTTAAGGAGTGCTTTAAAGGAGGAGAGAGGTTTAAGGAGGGAATTCTAGATCTTAGGGCCCAGGCAGCTGAACGCATGGCTGTCAGTGCTGGAGCAATGAATATCGTGAATGTGTAAGAGGCCTAAATATAGGTACAAGATACACATCTTGCATCGAGCATACATTTGTCTCATCGCATCTTTCAAATGCATCCCACCGTTGCGTGTCGTGTATCTGTACAATGTGTGCCATGTGGCTGTACAGATTGGCTGAAATGAGACATTATCTGTTAAACTGTCGATCAAATAGCTGACGACCAATGGTGGAACAAATTCAAACTAGTTTGATTCACTTGGTAACTCTCAATAGGGAGCAAACAAACAACAGTGAAATGAGTTTTTTTTTCAAAGCTATTATTTATTAAATAGCAAGTACCATTACATTGGCTGCCGAAATTGCTCAATTAATTTCTCCACTTTCATATTTTTCTTCATCTTCTTCACTACTAAGAACTTGGCTGTAAAATTCTGCGGAAGGCAGAATTCTTCCCTTGGAACTGTTCCAACCCTGTTCCAAATCCCAGAGTGTGTGGTATTTGAATGCCATTTACAGACCTAGCTGCAGATAGAAAGAGGCAACTTTGCTATGTTGTACAGGCTACACTAGCAGAAGATCTAAAGGTAAATTAATGTACTACTTGGTTTCATGTGAGAAGCCACCTTTTAAAATGTTTGGCTCCGCCCCACCACCCTCTTTCCACTCAGCACTGTAAAGTGGGAGACTGTAAGGAAGTGAAATATGCCACCCACCCACAGATGAAAAAGAGGTGGGTCTCCCTCCAAATTTTTGTCCCTGCCCAGCCAGGTAATGGCATTCGTATGTAGACTGCCCACCTACAAAGTTGGTTAGTTTATGACAGAAACGTTGGTAAGAGGCTACTCACATTTAGGCTTCTCCTCTAGTCTGTCACTCAGAGCTCTCATGGGACATTTGTCTTTGACTCGAGTGCTGGAATTTGGAGCTGCTGTTGACAGATTTTCTGACTTGTGTAGGTGGATGTGAAATAGGGGCAGGAAGGGAAAATTGCATCATGATTTCCACTCTTCTCCTTGTGGATATATAATACTGAGTATGCCCTTTGAAGCCAGTCATAAGTATTGTCCTTTAATCCTATTCAGTGAAGGATATTCTCCTGACATGACTCACCAATGTGCATTGCCTAATGAAGCAATTTATCAAAGATTTTGTTCTATCACTCCATTCACTGAAGAATGTTGTCATCTGACATAATTCACTGAAGACTATCGTCCACTGATATCACTCATTGAAGGATCCTGACCTCTAACATTACTGAAAGAAAATGACCCCAGGCACCACTGACGATTGTGTTCACTGAAGAGCAATATCCTCTGATATCAGTCATTGAAGGTTAGTGTAGGATTGTGCCTTGAATACACTCATGAAGGACATTGTGCTCTCATATGATTTACTGAAAAGTAGTGCCCATAAATGATGATTCAATAATAATAAAGAAGAATTTTCCAGATCGGGTACCAAAGAGTTTGTACCTGTGATCCTTCAGGCCATAAGTTACATAGTTGGTATTTATTGCGTTCAAATTTGAAATTAGTGTCATTTAATTTGTTGGTATCCTATTCTACCCAACACGCAACTTTTAGAGTCTCCTCCAGCAAGTTCAAAAAGACAAATTTTTGTTGCCCATCCCCCTAACAATTCAGTAAGAAGCTGAACCCACACAGACCACAGGCTTCCAAATTCAGCCACTGGCATGTGCCAAATTAGCTAATCGCAACTAAAGTGGTAGTAAGCACAATGCAATCCACCACAAAGCCCACTGGACTGGGAAGGGGAAACATCATTCTGGGTGCCCCCGCCCTGACTGCTGTCTAGTTCTCAGTAATATGCATGTGACTTGGGATGAAGCTACAATTAGATTCAACATTGAGGTCAAACAGGCTGCTGATGTTCACTGTCAAGCTTCACACATCAATTACGGCCACTTGCCATTCATTCACGGGATGTGGGCTTCGCTGGCTGGGCCAGCATTTATTGCCCATCCCTAGTTGCCCTTGAGAAGGTGGTGGTGAGCTGTGTTCTCGAACCACTGCAGTCCCTGTGGTGTAGGTACATCCACAGTGCTGTTAGGGAGGGGCCTAGCGACAGTGAAGGAACGGCGATATATTTCCAAGTCAGGATGGTGAGTGACTTGGAGGGGAACTTCCAGGCGGTGGTGTTCCTTATTTGAGCACAACCAGTATACATGTAGCTGCCCTGCAATGAGGAGTCAGTGTTCAACTCCAAAGCCATGGGTGCTTTTTCACATCCAAAATGGAGGCAGGAACACTTTTACTGTGGGCCACGCTGGACTCCATTTTGAAGCATAATGTTGATTTGTTGGCACTGCAATTATGCTACTTTTTTTATATCGCAACACTCCAGCTAACTTCGTGCATTTAACAAGTGATCAGAAGCAACAAGGCCCTCCCCCAGCCACCAGCATTTGTTAAAACGTCTCTCAGGTTAGTTGCTGATTGATTTCATCCAGCTGCTGCTGAGAAGTATTTCATGGTTTCTACTTCTGAAGTCTGCATGGAGTTGTGTGGCACTCTGCAAGCCCCTTTGAACAATGGTGCCTGCAGCCAAGATGGCAGCTCTGTGAGCTTCCATGGCAATAAGCTGAGCTCACAAGGTTTGACTTTGGGCGGCATCTGCTTGCGCTGCAATGAAAACAAAGTCACCGACCATCACATGCTGCATCCCGGTTGGGTCCGCAAGTTCTCATGGAATCTGCCACCATTTTCATGCTAGAGAGGATGGACTCCAAGCTCTACATAAAGCTCTGTGCCAGATTGGTTCCACACTCCTTGACAGTGAATGCAGGCTTTCTGACAGGCCCGACAATGCACTAAATATTTCATTGCGCATACCCATCAGCCTTTTTCTGCATGTCATCCCATCGAGGTCCTCATGTGAGTCCTCTACAGCGGACCCTTGTGCAAGCTTGCCCTATGGGGAGTTTGGGGAGTATTGGAGTATTACCCTTTCCCCCTGCATTGGCTGCACGTTAGCTGTGCCTGGTGTCTCACCGTGTGCCGATCCCACCTCTAAGCTACCCTCTAAACTACATGCAGCATCAGTATCTGAGCTGGTGGCTGCAAGAGTTGACCGTATTTCTTCATTATCAGTCTGCGCTTCCTCTACCGTCTCTTTCTCTTCATCGCTGCTGGTCCAGGTTGCAGTTTTCGAGTCACTGAAAGGCACAAGGGTAGAGTTGCAGTGAGGGGAGGGGGGAGAAAGCAAGAGGTGAATCCTTAAACCATCTGCCGCCTGTAAATCAGAAGATCGGGGTAAGTGGGATGTGGGAAGGTGGATTAAGTTTGAGCCCTGAATTATCGTCTTTAATGGTCTCAGCCCCTCCTCTGACACCTGCCTCAGCCACATCCACTCCAATGATGACGAACACTGTCTCCTCCTCTGGCATGAGGACATGCCTGTCCCTGAAGGTTAGCTGATGCTGCCTCCGGTTATGCACTACCTTATCCTGAGAGGGAAGTTTTTAAGTGAGTGTGGTGCAATGTGTTTGTTTGGAGAGCCTGTCACGATTAAATAGCCAGTAATGTGTCCAAGGGGATCAGTGTGGGAGCGTGAGGTGTAGCTATGAAAGTGAGCTATAAATCATGATTGGTAGAGATTGGTGGTAGTTGAGTGATAGGGGTCAGGTACATTTAGAAGTATGTGAGACTAGTGGTGCAGTTGGTGGGATATGGAATTTGAAGATGAATTCACTGACCTCGACCACTTATAGAACTTCTCCCAGCACTGCCTGCAGGTCCTCGGCATTGCTGGCATTGACCTGCACAGTTATCTGTACACATTGCTTTCTCAGGGTTCGACTAGAGGGCAATGGCTGCAAACTGCAATCGTGCAAATGCATGGGGCAGCACCACGTTTGTAAGCCGTGCCTGGGTTAACTGTGCAAAGCAATCCCTGCCTTTTTCAGGCCTTAACAAATTTTACCTCCATTACCTTCAGGAGGGGCAGGGAATGGGGACAAATTGGCAGAGAAATTTGTTGAGCAAGAAAAGAATCACAATTAGTAATACCATACTTTTAAACTGGAATGTAACAATAACTTTTATTGCCTAATTAGTACAGATTATCCAAGGTAATCTAACTGTCAAATTCAAGGCAGTTGGAGCTGGCCCTGACCCATGGTGTTATAAACCCTGTTTCAGGTCAGTATTTATCTCACAACCTAATCTCCTCTCCCTTTCTTTTATTGGATCCTCTGCTGTTAAAGTGTTTTATGGATCTTTCTAACTGCTCCATAAATATCAATAAAATGCATAGTGATAGTGATAAACCATGGCTAATGGATTTTTTGTTTCTCTATTATCCAGCGCATCGATGAATCTGCACCTACTTAACTAAATTTTAGGAATATCTACTAAATCTTCACTGACTCCCCCTGCCTCCGCTTCGAAACCCACACCTTCAATTTATTAGGTGCAAGTTAAATGTCACCATGGTCTTTGCTCTGTCACTGCATGCGCCACTCTGTCTCTCTCCACCTACACTAACTGACGTGTTAAGATGTTAACTGCACCAGCCCCTGCCCCCAAACTCTGCCTTTAATCTCACATATTTCTTCAACCGCATAACGATCTCTGGCATTAGAGATCTGAGAAACAGGAGTCATGCCATATTTCAAACCAAGGCAATCGAAGCGCTAACAAAATGGTGAGAATGCGTGGCTTGGAAATGTGCCTCCTGAGAATGTGATTTAATTCGCGATACCAAAATCAACCAGATAACAATGAGTCTGCCAAAATGATCCATTTAAGCCACTTAAAACAACAACTATTTACATCGGATCACACAAATAACTATTTTTTAATATAATTGTTCAAGGAATGCTGCGATTGCTGGCAAGGTCAGCATTTATTGCTCATTCCTAATTGCCCTTGAGAAGGTGGTACAGTTTCTTAGGCTGCTAGGAGATGAGGGAGCCAGGAGATGATTTACTTGCCACAGAATTCCCAGCCTCCAACCTGTAGCCACAGTATTTATTTGATTGGTCCAGTTCAGTTTATGGTCAGTGGTAACCTCCAAGAGGTTGATAGTGGTGGATTCAGTGATGGTAATGCCATTGAATGTCCAGGTTAGATTCTCTCTTGTTAGAGATGATCATTGCCCGAGACTTGTGTGGCATGAATGTTAATTGCCCCTTATGTGCCCAAGCCTGAGTATTTATGGGTCTTGCTGCATATGGACACAGACTGCTTCAGTATCTGAGGAGTCTTGAATGTTGCTGAACATTGTGCATTCATCAGCAAACATCCCCACTTCTGATCTTATAATGTAGGGAAGGTGATTGCTGAAGATGGCTGGGCTTTGGACACTATCCTGCGGAACTGGGGTGAGATGATGGTCTTCAACAACCACAGCTACCTTTCTTTTTGCTAGATATGACTCTAGCCAGTGGAGAGTTTCCCCCAGTGACCAGTTTTCCTAGGGCTGTTTGATGCTATACTCAGTCAAATGTTGTGTTGATGATAAGGGCATTCTTCCCACATCACTGGGGTTCATGAATGCTCAGTTAATCTATTTTCGATATTGTTGGTTCAAAAAATAATGTTGGTCAGCACCTCCTGACAACTCCTAGCCTTTATTGGAGCAATAGAATTCATTGCATTCACATGAACTGACAGGTGGTGTCTCTTACCACCACATCCACAACCTTTCCGATGCCCTCTGCCATCTTAAATTTCTAGTTTCCTGGCTCTAAACATCTCCATTTTCATCCTGGATGTTCGATCCCCCTACACCTCCACCCTTAGCAGGACAACCTGAAGTTTCTTTCATGAATGGAGGCCCAACAAGTCCCCATCCACCACCACTCTCCTCCACCTGGCTGAATTTGTTCTCACACTGAATCACTCTCCTTTGACTCTATTCACTTCCTCCAAAAGATGTTGCAATGTGGGAACTCATAGGGTTTCTAGCTATATCTGCCTTTTTGTGAGATATGTGGAATGTTCTTTATTCCAGTCTTGTTCAGGCCACCCCACCCCTCCCTACATCTTTTTCCGGTGTGTTGATGACAGCATCAGTGCTATTTCCTTCTCTCACTCAGAACTGGAAAATTTCACCACTGTTTCCAGTTTGCAACCTTCGCTTTTACATGGTCCATCTCTGACTCTTTCATGTCTTCCTTGACTCCGCTATCTCTATTTCATGGGATTAGGCTGTCCATTTTGACAGGAAAAATAAAACAGAAGCATAATATCTAAATGGTGAGAGATTGCAGAGCTCTGAGATGCAGAGGGATCCTGGTGTCTTAGTGTATGAATCGCAAAAGGCTAGTATGCAAGTACAGCAAGTAATTAGGAAAGCAAATAGAATGTTATCATTTATTGCGCGAGGACTTGAATATAAAAGTAGGGAGGTTATGTTTCAGTTATACAGAGCCCTAGTGAGACCACATCTGGAATACTGTGTACAGTATTGGTCACTTTATTTAAGGAAGGATGTAAATGCGTTGGAAGCAGTTCAGAGAAGGTTTACCAGACTAATATCTGGAATGGGTGGGTTGTCTTATGAGGAAAGGTTGGACAGACTAGGCTTGTATCCACTGGAGTTTAGAAGAGTAAGAGGTGACTTGATTGAAACATATAAGATCCTGAGGGATCTTGACAGGCTGGACGTAGAGAGGATGTTCCCTCTTGTGGGAGAATCTAGAACTAGAGGTCACTGTTTCAAAATAAGGGGTCACCCATTTAAAACAGAGATGAGGTGAATTTTTTTCTCAGAGAGGGTCATGAATCTTTGGAACTCTCTTCCTGAAAATGCAGTGGAAGTGGAGTCTTTGAATATTTTAAAGGCAGAGGTGGATAGATTCTTGGTAAGCAAGGAGGGTGATAGGTTATCGGGGGTAGACGGGATGCAGATTTGAGGTTGCTATCAGATCAGCCATGATCTTATTGAATGGCGGAGCAGGCTCGAGGGGCCAAATGGCCTACTCCTGCTCCTTGTTCATATGTACCCAATTTTAGTAAAAGCACACAGGCTCTTACAGCGACCTCAACTACACTTCCTCCCAACCTGCTTCCTATTGGGAGATACGGTGGCAAAGCGGTGATGTCACTGGACTAGTAATCCTGAGGCCTAGGCTAATGTCCTGGGGACATGGGTTCAAATCCCACCATGGCAGCTGGTGGAATTTAAATTCAATGAATAAAATCTGGAATTGAAAACTAGCCTCAGTAAAGGTGCTCATAATCAATTGTTGTAAAAACCCATCTGGTTCACTAATGTCCTTTAGGGAAGGGAAATCCACCACTCTTACCCTGGTCTATATGTGACTTTAGATCTACAGCAATGTAGTTGACTCTTAACTGTCCTCTGAAATAGCTAGCAAGATACTTTCAAAGGCATTTAGGGATGGGCAGCAAATGCTGGCCTTGTCATCAATGCCCACATCCCAATAAAGAAATCTCAAGGACTCTATTCCAGTTTCTCCATATCTGTTCTGAAAATGCCACCTTTTACATCAATGTTTCTGCTATGTCTTATTTTTGGCTCAACTGAGGATTGCCTTCTAGTGTGGTTGTCGGGGCCCTCCACTGTGTCTGACCCATTTCCCTCACTTCTCTTCTTATCCCTTTCCCTCCCTCCTAGAACCACACAACAGTTCCCCTTGTCCTCATCTTCCACCCCTCCAGCCTCCACATCCAACTGATCATCTTCTGCCATATACAGCATCTCCAGCATGGTGCAACCACCAAACACGCCTTCCCCTCCCCTCTCCTCCCCTTTTAGCATTCAGAAGGGACTGTTCTTTGCATGACACCCTGGTCTACTCCTTAACCATCCCCAATTCCACCTCGCCTTCCCATGAAAGGACAGGAGATACAAAACCTGCCCCTTTACCTCCCCCTTTCCCAATGTCAGTGGCCCAAACACTCCCTCCAGGTGGAAGAGTAATTTAGTGTAATGTATTCCCAGCTCATGCCATTGGTGAGACCAAACACAGGTCGGCTGACAGTTTTGCTGAATTCCTGTGTTCAGTCCGCAAGCATGACCCTGAGCTTCCAGTCGCCTATTGTTTTTGTTCTCAGCTCCACTCCCATCTGACCTCTCTGTCCTTGGCTTCCAATACTCTTCTGTTGAGGAACAATGGAACCCTGAGTTATAGCATCACACCTTTTGACTTTCCAGCCTTCCAGACTCAGCAATGGGTTAAACAATTTTAGATTGTAACCAGCCCTCCCATTTTCTCAGACAGCAGCTTTTGGAAATGATTCTGCTGTTTCCATTTATACCTCCCCTAAACCAGTCTTTTGTTTCTTGACTTGTCCCATTACCATTTCCTTTAGCCTTGCATCATCATCCTTTTCGTCATTCTTTATCTTTCTTGTCTTCCACCCTATTACAGACCATCCCTTTTGTTCTTTCCTCTCCTTTCTCCCTTTCCCTGCCTCTGTATTAAATGAAAAACCTGTTGCATCACTAACATTGTCTAGTTCTGATGAAAGGTCATTGACCTGAAACGTCAACTCGGTTTCTCTTTCCACAGATGCTGCCTGATCTGCTGAGTGTTTCCAGCATTTTTGATTTTATTTTAGATGGGGTCTCAGTTTGACATTTGATCAAAAAGCTGGTACCTCCGACATTGCAGAACTTCTCCAATTGTACACTGAACTTCCGGCCTAGATTACAGATTGGAGTCTAGTTTGAACCAGCAGGAGATAGCTGAGGCCAATTCTGCCTTCACTCTGTGTCCATGGACAACATTTTCCCCCCGTTGGGGGGAGGTGTGCGGGAGCGGGCGCGGGCGGGCGAGTTCCCGATCGGCGTCCCCGGTTCGGGGCGCAGCGCCATTTTACGTGGGCGGGCAAATTAAGGCCCACCCAGCGTGACATCTGCCAGGAAGCGCTATGCGCTCCCTATGCATGGGGGGGGCGGGATTCCCTGAGCCAGGAGTGTGCTTTCTCACCCATGCACACGAGCGAGCACACAGATCTCCCTGAGGCAAAGCGGAAGATCAGCTCAGGTTTGAAACATTAAATAAAGATGGGAAAAAAAATTACTGACATGCCCCCTCATGTGCCACTGTCACATGAGGTGGGGCATGTCAATTTCTTTTATTTAAAGATTTCACACAAATTTAATAACCTCATGAAGCCTCATCCCGTCCGTGGATGAGATTTCACGTTTTGTCAGAAGCCCCTCAGGGCTCCCGGCCTGCCCACCAACCTTAATGTCCATTAATCACTTTAATTACTTTTTTAATGGCTTTAGTGGGCCTTAATTGGCTGCGCACCCGCCGAACTTAAAATCGGGTGGCGTCAGGACGCACACCTGATGTCACCCTGCGTCACTTTACGTTTCAGTGAGCGGGCCCCGCCCCCAGTCGCTGACCGGAAGATATAGCCCCATGTTTATTGCCAGCTGGGGACACAAGGTGGCGATCAGGAATGGAGACCCCAGCTGATTTTCTGCTTTCGTGTTCAGGCAGGTTTAACACTCACCTACCACCCTCCAGAAAAAGGACAAGTTCTTCTGGCTGTTAACTCTCAGCCGCCCACTGCATAAACTATTGAACTACTGGGGCTCGGGTAAGGGGTCGGGGGAGGTGGTGGTGAAATTCCTGTTTCTATTCAAATGTTTTATTCAATGACTCAAAAATAGGTAACGTGGTTAACTTTCAAGAGGCAATTTGACAAGTGCTTTAAGAGGATTAATTCACAGGGTAATGGGGAAATGTCGGGATATGAGGCTGAAGTAGACAGCTGTTCCAAAGTGCCAGAACAGATACAATGGGCCAAATGGTCTTCCTCAGTGCTGAAGGATTCTGTGGTAACTGTGAAGAGGAAATAGATGACTCCAGAGGAACAACAGGTAAAGTGGTCAGTCACTATATTGACCTTTCATTCAAGACTCGGGTTTGAAACCATCATTAAGCTGATTGAATGAAACGCTCCCCTGATTATCCAAAATATCTTGTGTCATCTCAGTTCTGTTTCTATTGGGTGCAGCCCATAACACAAAATCATTTCAGAATTATAAGGCTCTCAAATGTAAAACTATCTCTGTTATGTACGCTATCTTCATTATCAGGTCTACAGTTATGACACCACCTCTGTTATGCACTCTGACTTCATTATAAGGCTCTCAGCGATAACAATACTTCAATTATAAGGTGGCAAATATCAATTCCCAACTTTTTACATTAAATTTTACCCTACAGTACACCCGGCTAAAAGCTGACAGTGGATAACATTCACTTGTTATATATCTTATGTCAGATTTTGTAACGAGCTCTGGATGAGAGTCAGAGATGTACCACAACAGAGAAGCTAATACTTGAAGCAGGGCAAGTTGTCTTCGTGATGGAGAAGCTGCTTTATATTCGCCTAACATGTCGGGTGGGTACAACAGTTGTATGAGTAATATCCATTGCCAGTACAAACAGTGTACATCTCCTGGTTATAGCTGCCAGGAAATACACATTAGTCTGAACTTTTGCCTTGGATAGTTTTCATCAGAGCGTATAGATTGCTTGGCGCTCAATAACCCACATATAGACTGCTGAGAGAGAAGGCAGGCAGGCAAGTGTTTTTCACGGACTGTCCATTTAAAATTATGTGGATCAGTATGTCGGAGTGGTGGGGGTGGTGGGTGGAAACGACTCAACCTAAAAGTTTCTCTCTGCCTGGGAAAGTTCCTGGATTGATCTGTTCTTATATTGAGTATGCTCAAGGCTGAGATCAATAGATTTTTGGACTGTGGGGTCTGGGCAGGAAAGTGGATTTGAGGTCAAGGTTCAGCCACAAACAGCTCGAGGGGCTGAATGGCCTACTCCTGCTCCTAATTCTTATGGTCTGAGATTTGAGTTTCACCTGGGGCCAATTAGAATCAGTTGGGGTGGAAAGGCGGGAGAAGAAAAGGGAATGCAATTGTAGCTTCTTATTGCCGATGGCAGTATTTAAAACCTAATATATTGCCTCAATGTGTTCTGTTGAAGGGTCATGAGGACTCGAAATGTCAACTGATGCTGCCAGACCTGCTGAGTTTTTCCAGGTATTTCTGTTTCTGTTTTTGTTTTGGATTTCCAGCATCCGCAGTTCTTTGCTTTTATCTCTAATATATTGCCGCAAGGTTCAGCTTGTGAACAATCGCTTCGGAGATCTGGTTGAATTTAGAAGATGTACCTAAGGTACAGAGGCGACTGAAGCCTCAGATCTGGGCAAACAGCACTGGAACTTAAGCTGGGAGCTAGCATCAGCTCTTCATTCCCAGGTGCCAACGAACCAGTGTTATCTGTTGCCAAATAAACAATGTGGTTAACCTTGGTTTGCATTCTTAATTCAATATTACAGAGAGCGTGCATGGAATAATGAACATTAGTCAAACAAACAGCTCTGACCTTTTCATGCAATTAAATGTTTATTTAAGGTGTTGTATTGAATGCAAATATACAAATTGACCTGGACCTGCAAATGGGTAATTTTCTAAGAGGTTTAAAAATCATCAACTTCCCTGCCCCCAACCCACCTTGGTCTTTCTGACTTTACCAGTATATCATTCATAACATTAATATTTAAAGGACAATTTAAATTAAACTAGTTAATTACTCTATATTTAATTAGTGTGGTTTTATAATTATTTTCCAGGCTTTCCAATGTTTGCCTTGTGCCTAATTGCCATATAACCTTTATAGAAGAAATGCTTTGATAATACTTGTGATGGGGGAGAAACGCGAGACTCAACAGAATGTCATAATTATAGCAAAATATTATAATGAAATGTCTGCACCATTGAGCTTCTGGGAGAAATGATCTTGCAATCATTAATGACCCAACTAGACACAACGGTGATTACTGCTGGAGTTAGTTATACAATCTTTATTTAACGGACACTGTGTTGTATCTAACAGCAGGTGGTAGATACATGGCTGCTCTTGTATAATAGGTAGCCTAGCTGGAGGCAGCTATAACACTGTCTCATTAAACTGACCCCAATGGTTACTGAGAGCACAAAGATGCTCTTGGGAATTTGTGCTGGGTTCTGAATGGGTATGTCAGAGCCTTTCCTAAATGGGAATAGGGTCCAATGCAGATGGATTACTCCAATCCATTTGGTGTTGGTTCAGCCGGTATTTGAGTTTCTGCAAAGAGAGATCCAGATAACATGGTCTAGAAGAGACTGAAGAGAAACACATCACTAGCAATCAGGGCAAATGACTTGGATTGACACAGAATGTTGAGGTTCAGCTGTCGAAATTCATGTTCTGGAACTGAAAGTTTGGCTGAAATGTCAATGGCTGTTAGTGGTACGATACTGTGACTATATTCCTCCAGGATTGAAATTCCAGCCAGTTGAAAGGCTGGTTCAGAATAAGCAATCCTCAGTGTTGCACCTTTTAATAAAAATTCTGCTTTTCTATTCTAACAACCAAAGTGCATAACCTCACATTGCCACATTATACTCCATCTGCCATGTTGTTGACCGCTCACTTAACCTGTCTATACCTCTTTGCAGCCTCTCTGTGTCCTCCTCACAACTCACATTCCCACCTAGCTTTGTATCATCGGAAAACTTCAATACATTACTTTCAGTTTCTTTGACTAAGTCATTAATATAGATCATGAATAGCCGAGGCACCAGCACTGGTCCTTGCACATACCTGCGGCAGAACTTATATTTAGTTATATACTCCTCAAGACCACTTTTGTTTTAAGAAGTTTCACTTAACCCCCTGCCTTTCTATGCCTAATTGATGCTATGGGAAGATGAATTCACTCAACACCATTTATCTCCTATTGTATATCTTGACAAGCTGTTGACAATTGTAAGTGAATGATTCCTTTCCGTCTTAGTACAATTCTCTGCAGAGCTTGCTGTGCAAAATTGGTGCAATTGGACAATTAATCATCAGTCACCCTCCACAAAGTTCCATTATTGAGAGTCTGGAGAACAGAAGTGTCGCATTGATGCAACAGAGCAATGCTTTCCTGAAGCCTCAGGCAAAGTTGCATCATTGAGGTAAAAGGAGCTGAACAAGTGCAAGAGACTTGCACCAAGGCTGCTTAGTACTGACTCTGGTTGTAAAGTCAAAAATGTCTGTTCAATACTGCTGCTGTCCCTCACCTTGATGACCACAAAAAAGTATATATTAGGACACAAACATAATGATCCTGCAGTATTTGAAAAGCTCCTGTAAAGGATTCATTAGCCAGTACAGAACTCAATTCTCTTTGGTTCAGACTGTTTCCAGTAATAGAATAGACCTGACATTCTTCATATTGATTATAGTAGAAAAAGGCTTTGAGGCCTGTCGAGGAAATAATTTCAGAGGCACTTTCAATTCTACGCCAACTCAGCAATGTAATGGAATACCTGACATGGGTGAAAGCAGCCATTAATCAGGGTGGCCTTTGGACAACCTTTTGAAGATGAATCCAATCGTGAAAGCACAAATTGGCTTCAGTTTTCAGGGGATCTTGTTATTTCGAGCTTTGTGATAAAGGTCAAAGTTTATTTTGTATTTCAGCGTGAGGCAATATCCGAACATTACAATAATGATTTCTGCCAGTTTGTTATCACATCAGTAGGGAAGAGTTGCAATCGAGAGATTTATTCCTTTTCCGTTTTACCCCTTACTCATTGTTTTAACACTTTCGTCCTTACTGTATATAGATTATTACAATATCCTTGTCCTTGAAGAAGTATTGTACCAAGATTACCAATTTGGGTCAAGGTTGATAATGAAAGGGGAGTTCAGTGCAGCTATTTGAGAAATTTCAAGTTACTTTAACTGCAAATGGATGGACCAGGTGAAACTTTAATATGTGACAGAGCATGAAACAGAGAAGATTAATATTTAGCAATATGAATACTTTGGCCAATAAAATGGAATTTCTGTGTGTGCATTTATAAGAAGTACAAACATATACATACAAACATACAAATATGGGGCAGGAATAGGCCACTCAGCCCTTTGAGCCTGCTCCTCATTCAATAAGATCATGGCTGATCTGATTTTAACCACAACTACACATTCCTGCCAACCCCCAATACTCATCCACCCTCTTGTTTATCAAGCTCTGTCTTAAAAAATATTCAAAGACTCTGCTTCCACTGCATTTTGAGGAAGAGAGTTCCAAAGACCTCATGACCCTCTGAGAGAAAAGAATTTTCCTCATCTCTGTCTTAAATGGGCGACCACTTATTCTTAAACAGTGACCCCTAGTTCTAGATTCTCCCACAAGAGGAAACATCCTTTCCACATCCACCCTGTCAAGATCCCTTATAGGTGTAAATATATGTGGGTTGCAACATAGTATAATCTTCTCTTCATAATATTTTCTTTTGAAGATCTGAACTATGGGTATTGAAACATTCAGTGATTATTTGGTAATGCACAATTAACAAATATTAACACCTTAACAGGCTCAACGACAACAACAACTTATATTCATATAGCACCTTTAATGTAATAAAATGTCCAAAGACACTTTGCCAGAGCATTATGAAACAAAATAGGACACCCAGCCACATAAGGGGATATGGGCAGGACTTTTCACATGGTGGGACTTCCGAAAAAGTCGGCAGGGAACGCATCCTTGCTGATGTCGGCTACCCGGTTGGAGCATTAAGTGGCTGGACATGGGACTTCCGCCAAATCTCTGGAGTGAGTCCTGAATCCACAAGCTCCAGTTTCAGCGGTGAGAGCATTACCACGAACCCTTGTATTGGACGTGCAGGAAAAAAACCCATAAATGGGTATCATTTTTCAGTTTTGACTAGGCACTTTACAGCCTTCCAGACTGAATATTGAATTCAACAACTTTAGATCTTGAACTCCCTCCTCCATCCCCACCCCCTTTCCGTTTCTTCCCCCTTCCTTTTGTTTTTTCCAATAATTTATATAGATTTTTCTTTTCCCACCTATTTCCATTATTTTTAAATCTATACCTTTTATGCCCTGTTAGTCTTTCCACCCCACCCCCACTAGAGCTGAACTTTGTGTGTCCTGCCATCCATTCTTAATTAGCACATTCGTTTAGATAATATCACCACCTTCAACACCTCTTTGTTCTTTTGTCTGTGACATCTTTTGATTATCTGCTCCTATCACTGCTCACTTGTCCCTACAACCACACCCCCACCCCCCCAACTTAAACCAGCTTATATTTCACCCCTCTCCTAATATTACTCAGTTCTGTTGAAGGGTCATGAGGACTCGAAACGTCAACTTTTTTCTTCTCCGCTGATGCTGCCAGACCTGCTGAGTTTTTCCAGGTAATTCTGTTTTTGTTTATAATTTTTCAGTAGATTGATTTGCAGTTTGTTAAATATGGTAATGGGTTTTCACGTATGTTAGACACTTGACTAACCAAAGAAAATCCCTATCAACTCAATTCATGGATGAAACAATCCTAACAAAAACAGATTTTTCTTGTTCGAGAACAAAATACAGCTGATGCTGGAAATCTGAAATCAAATCAGGAAATACTGGAAATATTCGGCAGGTCTGGCAATACCTGTGGTGAAGGAAAAGAGTTTTCAGGTCAGCGGCCAAATGGAAGGCCATTGACCTGAAATGTTGACTTCTCTCTTCACTGATGCTGCCAGATTTTTCTTGTTGTTGGGGGTTCCTATAACCCTTAGTCCTCATGAGCTGCTCAGCACATTCAAAGGGAAAGCACTGGACGAACAGAATCAAACACAATTTTTTATTTTAAAGGTGCCCGCTGTACAACAATAAGGTTTATACAGCCAATAACCCGCTCAGTGATTCAGGCCTCATGTAGTTTAATGTCGATCCCCTTTTTCGTTGTATTCCCTACAACAACATTGATCCCGTAGCTCCAGGGTCCAACGTACACAAGCCCCTTTTTTAACTGTTAGGTTCAGACAGAGTGCCACCATTGATTAAGCAAAAAGCAATCAAATGCTTGGATAGGGATACCAATCCCTCACTGCCAGCTTCCAGGAAATGAATCTCTCCAGTATAACGGAGAACTGCCCTCCCCGAAACAAAATGGCTGATGCCATGCACAAGATATAGCCCATAAATTCAGCCCTTGCCTGCAACTGGAGAGATTGGGACCCTTCTTTGCACACAGCTAAACAGGGTTAAATAAGAATTTTTAAAATCAAATTCAAATATTTGTTTTGCATAATTAATTTGCAAGGCTTTAAGGGGTTGCATCCTGTTATTAGAGAGACCATAGACAGAAGCCCGGCTTTTTAGAAATAAGTAAAGGACTGAGCTAGAGGCTGCACTAACATTTCTGCTTCAGGCTGTGCTATGTAGCAAAGTTGTCGATCAAACTCTACCTGGATAGGCTATTAAATGCCTTTATTACCCCCAAATGGAGCCTATTAAGTTTGCAGTCATCCTCGAGCTAGCTTTTAACTAGCTTCTCAGCCGCATTTTTCACCACAGGACACCGGATGGTTAGCAGCCTACTCCAGGGGGTCAGTCTGAAAGTGCTTCTCAGCTATTTTGAAATACTTTTTCCTTTCTTATAACTTCAGCTTTTTCATTCCATAATAAAATTTTGCAATATTTCCTCTCTGATACCATTGTCCCATTTTCAATATTTTGAGGCCATTATCCTCCCCAAGTACTCTTAGTATAATGCTCTTCCATCGTTTTAACCACAACTCAGGATCATCTTTTCTTTGATTTTTGAAAGAAGGGCGAACGACCTTATTTACAATGATCTGAATGACAACCACTCAACAGTTGCTTAAAAAAGAGTGTTTGACAAAGCTAATTCAGTCCATGGGGTGCATATAGGCTTTCAGAAAGCCTTAATTTGACCAGCTACCATGCAGGAGACTACTGGGGAAGATGAAGGTGCATGGAATTAGCAATTCCAAAAGGTAGGGAAAATGGTTGGAAGTGATTTTATGACACAGCCAATGGCGAATGCTGAGTTGTTCAAATCCCAGAGGGAAACATGAAACAACTGTCATAACCAATTTTTGCAATTTGTATGTTTTGAGATGCAGGCTTTGAATTCAGTTATAATAAGACCGAGTCTCAAGAGGTTTTTATAAAATTAAATTAAACATTTATTAATTAAAAGATTGTAAGAACATACATATGTCTACAAATTACTACGATAATAACCTAAAAAACACCTAATCAACCTGACCCTCAGTTACACCTCCATTAAGGCAACAGTAAAACACATAGGGTAGAATCTTTGGCTCGGCGAGCGGGGGGTGGGGCCCACTCGCTGAGGCATAAAATGATGCGGGGTGACATTGGGCATGCGTCATGCGCGAAAGAGCGCCAAGCCCCGACTCAGCCTGCTCCCCCCGCCCGCACAGGGAGCACTCAGCGCTTCCGGGCGCGCGTCACGCTGGGCGAGCTTTAATTGGCCCGCCCATGTAAAATGGTGGTACCCAGCCGATCGGGGGCACCGATTGGCTGCGCACTCGCCCCCGCCCAACCCCCCCCCCCCCCCCCCAACGGGGAGAAAATTCTCCTCATAGATTTAAACAGACCCCTGGCAAAGCACACCCCAGACGGTCGAATTCAAAATGAATTTTTTTCAGCTCTGGATCCTTGCAGACAGCGGCATGAGGCTTACAGGCTGGAGGTTTTAGATCTTAGAATCCCTCCCTCTTTTACAAACAGCCTTCTCTTCCTTTATATATATATCATATACTCCTCTTTGAATGCAAATTCTCATTGTATCACTAGGTGTTTTGAACTTTGCCTCTTCTAACAATAAAACCTTTTCATAACACCAATTTTATTAGTAAGCTTTGGAAAAAGTAAAGACATTGTTTGGCTTCTTCTGGCTAGGTGTAATATTTCACCCATTCATTTGATTGCAAATTGCCCCATTTCACTTCACCTTGTAACTTCCATATGTTTACCTAATTAATATTTAAAACCTACTTCTCTTCTATATATCAACGCCTCTAGACCAGCTGGTTTTAATCCAATTAAGACACACACATGCATACTTAGACAGGCACCACTAAACTCTATTTTAAATTAATTTCCAATAACATTATAGACATTATTATATCTTCCTGACAGGGGAGGAGACAGATGTGGAGTTAAGGGGTAGTTTCCCAGATTGCTTGGAGAGAGGTGCCCCACAGGGTTGCGTTTGGGGACTTCTAATTATGATGAATTGGATTAGGAGCAGAGGGATTGATGAACTTTGCAGTTGGTACAAAAGTAGGAGCCACAATAAATAATTTGGAGGACCAAATAAACTTGCAAATTAATGTTGATAAGGTGGTGGAATGGGCAAAGTGAAACGGATGCAATTCGATATTAGAAAAGTGGAAAATAGCAAATGTGAATTGATATGCCTTGGTAGATAACAAGTAAAAGCAATAATTATATGTTGAATGAGGGAAAGCTGGGTGATATGGAAGAAAAGCAAGAATTGGGGATTCAGGTTCACAAGACATTAAAAAGTAGCACAGAGTTAATGGACAGAATTTAATGCTCCCCTTGAGGGGGGCTTGGATGTAGGGGGCCCCTGTAATTGGGCGGGATGGAGCTCCCTTCAACTCCCTGACTCCCCCCCTCAATTATGTTCTGGGCGAGAAGGTCAATTTCGGCGTTCCCACCCAGAAGCCAAGTGAGACTCTTAAGTGACTACTTAAAGGCCAGTTAAGCGCCTCGTCCTATCGCCACAGGTATTCAGCCAGCAGAGGGCAGGGACCATGCCATGTGGACAACTTGGCGTGGGAGGCAGTGGGGAAATTCCCTCCTACTTGGGCAGCCTAAGCAGCAAAGGACATCCATGCACGAAAACCAACCCCCCCCCACAACTCCCCCCCTCCGCCCTTAAAACTAACCCCCTCCTCCCCCATAGTTGGGGCCTCCCACTGGGGCCTAGTGAGTCCACCTCACCTACCTTTCCTCTGGGGCTCCAGTGACAATCTGCAGCAAGGGCCTAATGCTGCACTAGCAGTAGCCACCGCTCTGACTAGCACTGCCAATACCGGGGAGCCGCCAGCCTCTTATGGGGCAGCAGCCCTCGGAGGTGTGAAATTCCCCCTGACCATGACGAGGACCCTGATGCCAACCAGGTAAGTGCCTAAATGGCATTACATTGGGTTTGGGGTGGCTCTCAATGCTGTGGCAGGGTTGCCATCAGCTCTCCGACCAGTGGAAGGATCCACTCCCGCGAGCATTAAATACCGCCCAACGGTTCAGAGCAGATGTAAGATCATCGACCTGAAACGTTAACTCTTGTTTCTCTCTCCTCAAATGCTGCCTGACCTGCTGAGTTTGTCCATCATTTTCTGTCAGAGTATTTCTAGGAATCAGGTAGTCCGGAACGACAGGTATCAGTGTGAATGTAAGTCATTTAGGAGGGGTAGTAGGACATCTGTATTTTGCACAGAGGGTTGTGAGGCTATTAAATGCACCATTGATGTTAGGAACTGAAGCAGAGACCATGGACTGGAATTTTCTCAAAGTTTCTCCCATTCTACCACAGAAGCTTCATCAGAATGCAGCAGAAGCGCCAGTTGTGCCTGATGGTCGGATGATATTCCGATGCCCTTCCCATGCTCCTTTCAATGACCCACCCAGTCTGCTTTCCCCTGGTCCTCATACGAGTCAGCTCTGAAAACTAAAGCTAATGCCAAACAAGAGCAAGGCAGCTCAGCACACCCTTTACACGTGAAAACAAGAAGTTACACAAGCATTCACAACGACTCTCTTCCTCTTTCATTGGAGAAAATAACATAAACATGGAAAAACTTGGAGGGGAAATCCACATTTTGACACAAACTTGATGGTGCCTTCTTGAAAAGATGTTGAAGTTTTACATGCTGATGAAAAGGAATGTGGTAGTGATGCGTGACAGAATAGCCAGGGGAATAGACACTGTTCTCTGCAGCCGGAACCAAGTGTTCTGAAGGTTTTGTTGCCCTCCCGGTTCCAGGGTTATGGACATCTCCTCATGGCTGGAGACTTGGAATGGGAGGGGAAAGACCCAGTTGTTGTGGCCCATGTAGGAACCAACGTCATAGGTAGAAGGAACTAGGAATGAGGTTCTACAGAGGGAGTTTGAGGACTGGGATTGAAATTAAAATGCGGAACTTCATGGGTAATAAACTCTGGATTTTTTCCTGAGCTACACACAAATTGGCTTTGGCAGAAACAGATTAGAAGGTTAAACGTGTGATGTGATGTGAGAGGCAGGGGTTTCAATCCTTGTGGCATTGGCATCAGTTCTGGGGAACAAGGGAGTTGTTTCAAATTGAAATGGGCTCCAGTTAAACTGAACTGGCATCAGTGTCCTGCAAATCTAACAACTAGGCTGGTAGATAGAGCTTTAAACTAATGAATTGGAGTGGGGTGCAGCTGGGTGTGGATGGTTGGAAGGACTCAAGAAAGAATAAATTTAAAAACAGTAAGAGAAATGTCAAGGCTGTAGAGCAATGGTTTGGTTAAAAATAAGCAGCATGGGTCAAGAAGCAATAGTGAGCTTGACAAAGATAATAGAACATTAGAGATGAAGGTGATAGCAGGAAAAGTAGAAAAAAAAGTTTAAGTTAAAGACACTTAATCTGAATGTGTGAAACATTCACCAAAAATCAGGTGAATTAATAGCTCAGATAAAAATAAATAGGTTGACCTAATAGTCAATACAGAGGTGTGTTTGGAAAGAGACCAAGGTTCGGAACTAAACATTCGAGGATACTTGACTTATACAGGTGGTGGAGAATAAAGGAAAAAGGGTTCTGGGGTGGGTAGCCCTATTAATAAAGGATGGGATAAAGATAATAGAGGGAAATGATCTTCGCTCTGAAAATCAGGATGTAGAATCGGATTGGGTGACATTGGGCAGGATTTTCCCCTCGGCCATTTGGGGGCGGGGCCCGCTCGCCGAGGGGAAAATGACGTGGGATGACTTCGGGAGGAACCCCGGACGTCATCCCGGTCCCTTTAAATTTTTAGGAAGGCGGACCGACAGCGAAATCAGCTGTTTGCCCGCCGACCTGTCAATGGCCAACTGAGGCCATTGACAGGCTCATTAAGATAATTAAAGACCTGCCCATCCAAGCTTAAGGCTGGTGGGCAGGCCAGGAGCCCCAGCGGGCTCCAGATTATTCATGAAACCTCATCCACTGGCGGGATGAAGTTTCATGTCCGTTTTTTAAACATTTAATAAATTTTATGCATTTATTATTAACATGTCCCATCTCGTGTGACAATGTCACATGAGGGGGACATGTTAATAATTTCAATATTTATCTATTTTTAGACTTTACTTACCTGTAACGAATCTCCCTGAGACAGCACTTTGCCTCAGGGAGCAGTGCGCATTATTACAGATGGGGATTCCCTCCCCCACGGAACAGGAGGTGCATAGCGCTTCTTGTCGGGCAGGCCGCTGGGCGGGCCTTAATTGGCTCACCCACTCAAAATGGCGGCGGGCCCCGTTTCGGTGGCGGGGGTCGACTGTCCGCCCGACGCCGAGATGGTGGGGCCCGCTCGCCCACCAAGGGCAAAATTCTGCCCATTAAGAAACAACAAGGGGTGGAAAACCTCAGAGACGGTCGTTCATAGATCCACTGACAGGAGTTGTAGTGTTGGGCTGATTCAAATCATGAAATTAGAGATGCATGTAATAAGGGTATTAGCCTAATCATAGGGAATTTAATCTTCATAATGACTTAGTAAACTAAATTTGCAGGAACACTTTGGAGTACGAGTTCATGGACTGTATTCAAGATAGTTTTCTATATCAGTGTGTCGAGGAACCAACTAGGGAGCAGGATATTTTAGATCTGGTATTGTGCAACAAGAAAGTATTAAATAATAATCTTATGATAAAGGTACCTCTGGGGAAGAGTGATCATGACACAATCTTGTAGTGAGTTTGAGAATGTTTTTAATTAAGGCCAAAACAAGGATCTTAAATCTGAATAAAGAAAACTACATGTATGAGGAACAAGTTCGCTAAAGCGGATTGGGAAACTAAATTAAAAGGTAGGATGGTAGACATAAGCAATGGCAAACATTTAAAGAATTAATTTATAACTTGCAACAATTATACATTCCCTTAAGGAATATAAACCCCATGGTAAATGTTGTCCAACCATAGCTAACAAGAGAAATTAAGGGAGGTATTACATTGAAGGAAGAGGCTTATAATGTTGCCAAAAAAGAAAAGTAAGCCTGAAGATTGTGAGGATTTTGGAATTCAATGCAATTTTCAATACACTACATGCCTGACCTTCTTCGTAAATGTGAGACAGAGCATGTTCCAATGGTCTGTTTTCAAAAATGTTAACAGTAAACTTAAGCATAAGTTAAACATTCAACTTCACCAGTAACGCATATTCTAACTTTTGTATTAATTTAACAATGCACCCAGTCATATAAGTTTTCTGTCACGAGTAGGATACTGTCTGACATCAGATGTGGTCTCATTGAACTCATGTTCTTCACCTGAGATGTTGATGTTGGAATTGGATTCAATGCTGATGGATGGTGTTTTCAGTGCATTGAAGAGTGACACGTTTTGTGCGATGATTTGTGAACCTCGCTTAGCAGTGATCATTGATCCTTCAGCGTAGGTCACAACAAATGTCTGGATTTCTTAGAGGCTTGTTTCTTTCCAACATGGCCATCACATTTCACAAGCACGTTATCTCCTGGCTTTAGCAGGGTAGTTCTAAATTTCATCTTTCGCTCTGCATTTACTTTCATGTGATCCTTCTGTTCTCGATCATGCTGATGTATGTGTTTATCATTAGCTCTGCGGGGTATCGCAGGAAGATGTGTGTGCCTAGGATGTGCAACGATGAGTGTAGCTGGAGATTTTCCAGTCGTCAATGAGGATTTGCTCTGTAATTGCATAGAAAGTGATACAATCCTGCTTCCGTGATCTGTTCTCAGCTGTAGATATATGTATCATTTTTTTCCCCAATGTTATGGCACAGCGGATGGTAAATACTGAGCTGTTTAAACCCCAGAGGGAAACTTGAAACAGCTGCCACAACTGTTCGCAATTTGTACTTTATTTCAAGATGCGTGCCTTGAATTCAGTAGTAATAAGCCCACCAACACTTAGAGGATTTTTTACAAAACTAAATTAAACATTTATTAATAGAAGAAAAGATTTTAAGCACATACATAGGTCTACAAATTACTACTATAATAACTCCTAAATTCCCTAATTAACCTGACTCTTACTTACACTTCTGTTAAGGCAACAGTAAAACAAGATAGATTTCAACAGATCCAGGCAAAGCACACAATACCCTGGACAGGGATATTCACAATGAATTTTCTTAGCCTTGGTTCCTATGGAGAGCCACTTGGTGCATAGAAGCTGGAGGCGTTTCACGCTTGATAGATCATAGAATGCCTTCTGCTCATACATAACCTCCGCTCCTTTATACATGTTTCTCCCTTTTTAATGTAAATTCCATTGTCCCAATATATCTTTGCAACTTTACTTTTTCCATAACATAAATCCTCCATAGTACTTATATTATCAGTAATCTTTGGGAAAAATAAACACACTGTTTCGCTTAGCCTCTGTTGACTAGATGCAACACCTTACCATCACTTTGAAATTCAAGATTCTGGTTTATCTAATAATGCAAATGTTCTTCACACCTCAAATTCTAAAACTTCAGCCATGTTTACGTATTTAGCATTTCAAACCTAGCCTCTCTTTTGATAACTCAGAAGCTCCAGACTAGTTGTCTGCAATTCAATTAAAACCACACAACCTCACACAGAGAAACTAATCCAAACTCCACTATTAACCTGCCTTTACAATAAGTCACAATAATATTATGAAAATTATTACATTTTCATGACATCGAGGTATGCATAAATCTCTCGGATTCTCCATCAGATCTTGGCCAAAGAGAGTGCGATTTTTTTGATGAGTGATACCTAGATGGTTCAGGAATTTGCTGAACCCAATGCTGTTAAATGGGGATCCATTGTCACTTCTCACTGTTTGAAGGATTCCAAACAAGGAGCAAATCTGGTCAAGCTTTGGGATGACTGCTCTTGTTGAAGTAGGCATAACTATTTCCATGACTGGGAATCTGCTGTAGTCATCAGTGACAACAAACAGGTCTTTACCAGTGGGAAAATCTGAGAAATCAACTCTAACTTCACTCCATAGTTCTGGAGGTAATTCAGACATCTTGTGAGGATCACAAAGATTTGACATTGTGGTTGTTTGACATGGCAAACACCGATTGATTTTGTGTTCTACCATACGGTCAATTCCTGGGAACCATACCTTTTCCCTAAGGAGTTGTTTGATTTTGACAATTCCCTGGTGACCGTGATGTGCTATATCAACAACATATTCCCTCAATGAGTGTGGAATGACAACACATTTCCCGCAAAACACAAGATCAGATGTTGTAACAGTGAGCTCATGACGAACATTGCGAAGACCTTGCAGTGTGTGAGCGATTTTGTTTGTCAATTCTCTCTCAATCATGTTTTCCAGTTTCATGATGCCATAGGTATCATACAATGCCTCATCTTTGCTTTGACTTCAGTTAGTTTCAGTGACTTTGGCACCGCATTTAGGTTCGCGTGGCTGAGATGTTGTTCGGCAAAATTTTCCTCACAACTGATAGGACTGATTGACTGTCAGCAACAGATGTCACGATACAAGTAGGTTGTCCATACAAGTAGAGATGAAAGTGTAAGACAACCCGTGTGATTGGGAGTGCTTTTCTCTCTGCTTGCCATTGCAACTATTGATACTTTGCCTGCCTTGTCTTTCTGCACGAGAACTGCACCTAAACAAACTGGGCTTGTATCCACAACTTGCTGGGTGGTTTTTTCTGGTTCGAAATAAGCACTTGCACAACTTGCTGACGCCATGGTTTCATTCTGGTGTACAGCCCGTTTGTGTGATGTAGTCAACTCCCACTTGGTGGACTCTTTTTCAGATCCCGTGAGGAGGGCAAATAACGTAGTGAGGTCAGGAATGAAGCTACTACAGTATGTAATGAGTCCTAGCAGACTCCAGACTTCCTGCACATTTGTAGGATCTGCAGTGTTTGCTATGGCTTCAATTTTCATGGTCGATACTCCTTCATCACTGAGCACATAACCGAAGAATTCGATTCTACTTTCAATGAATGAGAATTTGTCTTTGTTCAAGTTGAGGTTACATTCTCTAAGACTTTGTAGGCATGCCTGTAGGTGTGTCCTGAGTTCACTTTCAGTGTGACCATAGATGAGAATGTCCTTGAAATACCTCACCACTGAGTTGACTCCAAGGTTGAGCCTCTTGTAGAGAAAAGGTCCGATGTGAGTGGAAAATACTGTAAGATACCTCGATTCTTCTGCAAACTCCACTTGATGGCAGCCTGCATTGAGGTCAAGTTTAGCAAAGTGTTTAGTTTTCACTTTCTCTGTGATATCATTGATTGTCGGTATCAAATGACTTTATTGTTGTATGTCTTGGTTTGGGGATCACATATCAATGTATATTCTAAGGTTCTCTTAGGTTTCTTGATGACTTGAATGGGTGAGACCCAAGAGGTAGGCTCATCCCCAACTTTCTCAATAGTGTCAAGGTCAAGTAAGCACTGAAGTTCCTTCTCTGTCTGCTTTCTGACAGGAAATGTTATTCATTGCTGTTGATGTGCAACTGGGGACACATTATTGTGCATGCAGTTTACATGTGACACCTTTCAGTTTTCCAATACCAGTGAAGCAGTCAGCGCACAATTCGAGAATGATGCTGGTATGTATAGGAATCACGTATCTGACTGCAATCATGTACAGATGTGTTGCTGTGTGGAAACTGAGAAGCATTTTACATTTATTCTGGGGGTAGATGGTGGTGTAGTGGTAGTGTCACTGCACCAGTAATCCTGGAGCTCAGGCTAATGATCTGGGGGCACAGGTTCAAATCCCACCATGGCAGCTGGTAGAATTTAAATTCAATTAATAAAATCTGGAATTGAAACCTACCCTCAGTAATGATGATCATCAATTGTTGTAAAAACCCAACTAGTTCCCTTTAGGAAATCTGCTGTCCTTACCTGGTCTGTCCTACATGTGCCTCCAGACCTACAACAATGTGGTGACTCTTAGCTGCCCTCTGAAAAAAAATTGTTCTAGTGTCTTGGAATGAGAGGTCCTGAGAACTTTCAGTGGTTTGTCGCTGTCTTAAAGGAACATTTTTTGTTTTCCCTAGTTTGCAGAGAATGGGGCAATTCTAAAGTTGAAGAAACTTTTGCCTCACGTGGACATTGACAGATGTTCCTGCATCTATGAGAGCATCGACGTCCGAGTGGCCAATGGTCATTGTCACATAAGGCTGGTTGCGGTATCCGAAAGAGAGCACAAAAGTATATTCAGGGTCATCTGCCTCTACATTGACTACATTCGCTCAAACCTCTGCTGTGGTACGCAAGTGTGGCACCTTGGTACTGGTCTTAGTAGTTGGTTTTGCTGATGAGCAACAAACATGAGTAAAGTGGTTGGGTTTTGCACAGGCTTTTCACTGTTTACCAGTGGCAGGACTCTCTGTCTGGTGTGGATAAGCACCCAAAAGTGGAAACATTCTTTGGCAACTCTGTGAGAATGCTGTTGTTGCTTTGCAGGTGGTTTCCTGGCAGGTGAGCAATGAACAGTGTTCACAGGAGTTGAACTTGGAGTGTGTAGTTACTGTTGGCAGCCTCAACTTCAGTAGCTCTGGCCTCTGAAAGTGTTAGTAATCTTGCTAGCTGCAACAGCTCTGACAGTTTTCTGTCTTTCTTGAGTGGTTTTTGGCATAGTTGACTAGATAGACAACATTCAGTTATTTGTATTTTGATTTACTGCTCAACATGACTGGTGTGACATTTAGTTGCTAGTTGCCTCAATTACATGTGATATTGGTCAGTTGTCTCATTTGTTTCTTGCTTAGTGCATCGTAAGATAATTGTTTTGGATATTTTATTTTTCTTGGGCATGATATAGATTTTTGCTGAGTGGTAGTCATTTTGCTCAGGTAAGTGTCTCAAAAATATATTTTTTAATTCTTTCATGGGACATGGGTGTTGCTGGCTAGGCCAGCATTTTTAGTGCCCATCCCTAATCACCCTTGAGAAGGTGCTGATGAGTTGCCTTCTTGAACTGCTGAAGTCCAAGTGGTGTGGGTATACCCACAGTGCTGTTAGGGAGGGAGTTCCAGGATTTTGACCCAGTGACAGTGAAGGAATGGCGATATAATCCCAAGTCAGGATGGTGAGTGGCTTGGAGGGGTACTTGCAGATGCTGGTGTTCCCATGCATCTGCTGCCCTTGTCCTTTGATGTAGGAGAGGTCGCGGTTTTGGAAGATGCTGTCAAAAGATCCTTGGTGAGTTGCTGCAGTTTATCTTGTACATAGTACACACCGCTGCCACTGTGCCTCGGTGGTAGAGGAAGTGAATGTTGGAAATGGTGGATGGTGCGCCAATCAAATGGGCTACTTTGTCTTGGATGATGTCGAGCTTCTTGAGTGTTGTTGGAGCTGCACCCATCCAGTCAAGTGGAGAGTATTCCATCGCACTCTTGACTTGTGCCTTGTAGATGGTGGCCAGGCTTTGGGGAGACAGGGAGACAGGAGGTTAGTTACTCTCTGCAGAAGTCTCAGCCCCTGACCTGCTCTTGTAGCCACAGTATTCATATGGCTAGTCCAGTTCAGTTTATGGTCAATGGTAACTCCCAGGATCTGATACTGGGGGATTCAGTGATGGCAATGCCATTGAATGTCAAGGGGAGATTGTTGGATTCTCTCTTATTGGTGATAGTCATTGTTTGGTACTTGTGTGGCATGAATGTTACTTGCCACTTATCAGCCCAAGTCTGAATATTGTCCAGGTCTTGCTGCATATGGGCATGGACTGCTTCAGTATCTGAGGAGTCACCAATGATGCTGAACATCGTGCAATCATCAACAAACATCCCCACTTCTGGCCTTATGATGGAAGGAAGGTCAGATGAAACAGCTGAAGATGTTTGGGCCTAGGACACTACCCTGAGGAACTCCTGCAGTGATATCCTGGGACTGAGATGATTGACCTCCAACAACCACAACCATCTTCCTTTGTGCTAGATATGACTCCAAACAATGGAGACTTTCCCCCTGATTCCCATTGACTCCAATTTTGCTGGGACTCCTTGATGCTACCACACCCGGTCAAATGTGGCCTTAATGCCAAAGGCAGTCACTCTCACCTCACCTCTTGAATTCAGCTCTTTTGTCCATGTTTGAACCAAGGCCATAATGAGGTCAGGAGCTGAGTGATCCTGCTGAACCCAACTGAGTGTCAGTGAGCAGATTATTGCTGAACAAGTGCCGCTTGATAGCACTGTTGATGACCCCTTCCATCATTTTGCTGATGATCGAGAGTAGACTGATGGTAATTCTCTGGGATGAATTTGTCCTTTTTGTGGACAGGACATAACCTGGGCCACTTTCCATGTTGCCGAGTGGATGCTAGTGTTGTAGCTGTACTGGAACAGCTTGGTTAGGGGTGCAGCTAGTCCTGGGGCACAAGTCTTCAGTACTATTGATGAAATGTGGTCAGGGCCCATAGCCTTTGCAGTATCCAGTACATTCAGCCATTTCTTGATATCACGTGGAGTGAATTGAATTGCCTGAAAACTAGTATCTGTGAGGCTGGGCACCTCAGGAGGTGGCCGAGATGGTTCATCTACTCGACATGTCTGGATAATATTGTTGCGAATGCTTCAGCCTTATCTTTTGCACTGCTGTGCTGGGCTCCTCCATCATTGAGGATGGGGATATTTGTGGAGCCACCACCTCCAGTGAGTTGTTTAATTGTCCAACACCATTCATGACTGGATGTGGCAGGACTGCAGAGCTTAGATCTGATCTGTTGGTTGTGGGATCGCTTAGCTCTGTCTATCACTTGCTGCTTATGCTGTTTGGCATGCAAGTAGTCCTGTTTCATAGCTTCACCAGGTTGACACCTCATTTTTAGTAGACCATTTTTCTTTTGTCATCTGTGATTGCAAAACCTGCCTTCGCATCTTCAAAATGTCACAGCCACTTTTGCCAATGTAGACATACAGATGATGGTGCTGAATGCACATCGAAAGATGATAGATTAGGGATAGGTGCTGTCTTATTGATCAGCAATACAGTGATACAACTTCTCTGTGATGACCCAAGATTAATTAATTTTTTTGATAAGATGTTGAGATCATTGTGTGTGTGTACACTGTGTGTCTAACACAGTCTCAGTGTGTTCCTAAATCTCCAACTTAAGATGCTGTGCTGTCAGCAGAAAGTTTCATATCTGAAAGCAATGGTGCCTAGTTTTCACCATCCTCATCACCATTGTGAAGTTCTTGGGAAGAAACAGTTAGATTCAGCCAGGAGCATTCAGAGTTAGATTTAGAAATTAACGTGCTGATAAACATGGATCCTTCTTTATTTCTTGAGACGCCCTCCGCTGGTACATGTGTGTATGGTGGCCTCAAATGGATGAAATGCACAATGCAATTTTTAATACACTACCTATATTGCCTTGGTAAAACCACACCTGGAAAACTGTACAGTTTTGATCTCCTTAACTTAGAGGAGGCACTAGGAAAGTTCACTGGACTGGTTCCCAGGATAAGGGGATGTCCTTTGAGGAGAGATTGTGTAAACTAGACCTATATTCCCTTGAATTTAGAAGGATGAGAGGTGATCTCATTGTGACATATAAAATTTGGAAGGGGCTTGACAGGTTAGATGATGGGAGGATATTTTCTCTGGCTGGGGAGTGTAGAACATGGGGTCACAATGTCCACCTTCCCTGAACGTGTCCCAACTGGTTCTTGTGTTTTATCCTATGCGACATGGATCAACTATAATTTCGGCTGGAATTTTCCAGCTGCTCCTGCTGAAGTGAATGGAAGTTTGAATGGCCAGCTGTGCCAAGTCCAGAAAATCCTGGCCTAAATGTAGATTTTATAGTGCAGGACAATCAGGGATGAATCTGGCAAAGTTCTTGGGCTCCCTTGGGGATGATTCCCCCGAGACTACCATGGGATAGAAGTGGGGCAGACAAAAGGAGTGGCCACATCTCTTCTCCTCCCTCTTTGTGAATGGGGGTGAAAACCAAGTGGATCCATCGAAATTCCACTCTTTCCAGAGGTGCAATTTTTAAGTTTATATTCGAACATCACTGAGATTTTGTGTCCTGTGAAAAAGTGTTTTTTTCCCCGAAACTATCAGCCATTTGCTATTCGAGCTGGCAGTGCCCGGCTGTCTTTGATGAAAGCACCTTTGAATTAAAGCACAAAGCAAAATATTGCCAATGCTGAAAAGCTTAAGCAAAGAAAGCTAATGCTCGAAGCACTTAGCAGCAAAGAGGCAGCAGCTGTGGCAGTTCTGATCCTTTGTCAAAACTGGAATATATTACAACTGAACTGCATTTAAAATGGAACACAACAAACAAAAGGGGAGGGAATACACACACACACACACACACACACACACACAAACAGGATGACGTTTGAAGTGCAATGTTCTTTCTGTATGCTAGGTATTTTTATAATGGTTATAGAAGAGACAGTGCATAAACTTGTAGATTAAGGCATCATAGCAGGATGATACCTGAGAGCAGAGCAATCTTATGTTAGCAGTGGAAGAGCCAGTATTCATTCGCCTGGCATCTCACAACTACAGTAATGTATGGATATAATTTTATACTGAATTATGTCTGACAGACCACTGCTATTAAGATTTCCAGCCACAGGCAGGTTTGGAATATATATATCACTTACTCATTACATTCCCTCACACTGTGGACAATACAAATGTGCGCAATTTAGGAAATCTCTACTGGCCAATTAGTGCATCACATGCTGGGACCTTCCTATTCATTTTAGTGCAAGAACAAGCTCCATGCTGCTCTCACTGGCACATCAGCTGTCAGGAACCAATCATTTTGTACCTTATAATGAAATGGGCTTGAGGAGTGAAGTCCCATAACAAGCTATAACACGGAAAAGTTGGCCTTTAGTTTTGTGACGAGAGATAGGATTATGACTGAAAAACCTTCTAATGAAGATGGATGTGCCCAAGAATCTTGACAAGCAAATGGACAAAGACCCAAATAAGCAGCCTGCTGCCAATTTGTAGTCTTTCATAGGTGGTGAAGTGCTTTGGGATGTTCTGAAGACTTCAGAAAGCGCGACAGAAGATAAAAACTCTTTCTTTAAGTTCAGAGATCCACATCCAAACTTATACAACGTGGAAAAATTTAAGAGGATTCACCGAATGCTAGAGATTTGATGGGTTTTTTTTCAGCAAAGG
This sequence comes from Cetorhinus maximus, assembly GCF_964194155.1. NCBI lineage: Eukaryota > Metazoa > Chordata > Chondrichthyes > Lamniformes > Cetorhinidae > Cetorhinus > Cetorhinus maximus. The sequence continues at coordinate 13,120,216 of NC_135896.1, forward strand.
GTTGATGAAGGGAATATGCTTCCATCAGAGTTAGTTCATGCTAAATCAATCAAAGTCTTTTACAAAGGAAATGTGTCACCAACTGGCTAGCAATGTGATTGAAGGTTACAAGGATAAATTTGGGCTTTGAAGATTAAATTGTTTACGGGCCACTGCAAAACATTGAGATATAAGGACAGGAGTAGGCTCTTCAATCCCCTGAACCTGCTCTGTCATTCAATTAGATCATGGCAGACCTGTACCTCAACTTCGTTTACTTGTGTTCGCTCCATATCCCTTGACCCCCTTATCTAACAAAATCTATTAATCTCAGCCTTGAAGACTCCAATTTTCCCAACAAGCCCAAGCCTCTTAGGAGAGAGAATTCCAGGTTTCTATTGTCCATTGTATGAAAAAGTGCTTCCTGATTTCCCTCCTGAATGGCCCAGCTCCAAATCTAAAATTACACCCGCTACACTCAATACACCCACCAGTGGCAATAGTGTTTCCGTATCCACCCTATCAAATCCTTTTAACATTTTAAACACCATGGTTAGATCACCCCTCAATCTTTTAAATTCAAGGGAAAGCAAGCCAAGCTTATGCAAGCTGTACTTATAATTTAACCCTCTAAACCCTGGTCTCATTCTGGCAAATCTGCATTGCACCCACGTCAAAACCAATATATCCACATTAAGTGCATAGCAATATTATCTGAAGGAAGTTAATGTGTCTGACCTGGTAGTTTCCTGTTCCTCACTATGTGAATATACAATCACTTCCCTTGAAGTGCTCTTGGGTGGAGCTGATGGATGTTTAGTCTAGTGAAGGAGATGCTGATCAAAAGGACTACTTTGTCATTGATGATGCTGAGCTCCTCGAGTCCTATTGCAGCTGTACTGATCAGTAGAGAATATTCCATCACCTCCCCCAAGATGTTGATGGTGGGGATTTGACGATGCTAACGTCATTGAATGTTAAGAGGATGTGGTTAGGCTCTCACAGGAGATGGATCATTACCTGGCACGCGCTGTCATGAATGTTACTTGCTCCTTATCAACTCAAGATGGAATGTTGACCAGGTTTTGTTGAATGTGGGGATGGACTGTTTCAGTGGCTGACAAATTGTAAATGGAGCTGAAATACTGTGCAATCAGTAAACAACCCCATTCCTCACCTTATGATGGATGGAAAATTAAAATAGATTGATGAGGCAGCTGAAGATAATCGGGCCTGCAGCAATTGGCTGGGGCTGAGATCACTCATACACAACAAGCAGAACCATCTTCCTTTATGTTAAATATGGCTCCAGCCACTGGAGAGTTTTCCCCAGTTCCTCAGCAATTTCAATTTTATTAGGGCTCCTTGATGCTGCACTTGGTCAAATGGGGAGGTGATGGCGTAGTCAACCAGAGACCCAAGGTAATGCTCTGGGGACCCGGGTTCATGGCAGATGGTGAAATTTGAATTCAGTAAAAGAATCTGGAATTAAAAGTCTAATGATAACCATGAAACCATTGTCGATTGTTGTAAGAACCCATCTGGTTTGCTAATGCCCTATGGGGAAGGAAATCTGCCGTCCTGTCCTGGTCTGGCCTACATGTGACTCCAGACCCACAGCAATGTGGTTGTCACTTAAATGCCCTCTGAAATGGCCTAGCAAACCATTCAGTTCTCAAATTAGGGATGGGCAATAAATGCTAGCCTAGCCAGTGGTGCTCACATCCCATGAATGAATAAGTAAAAAGTTCTGCCTTGACATCAGGCAGGCAGTCACCCATTGTTTCATCTTTGGAATTCAGGTCTTGTGCCCATAGATAATGATGTCCAGACCTGAATGGTCCTGGACAGTAACTAAACTAAGCACTGGCGAGCAGGTCGTTGGTGAGTAAGTACTACTTGTTAGTACTATTCTGCCCCTTTGTTGATGATTGAGAGTATAGCAGATGGGGCAGCTATATGCCTGGTTGGATTTGTTCTGTCATTTGTTGACAGGACATACCTGGTACTTTTTTACATTGTAGGGTTGATGACAGTATCGTATGGCCAGATCTGGAGCACAGATCCCAAGCACCATGACTGTGATGATGTTGTGTCCGTAGCCTTTGCTACAGCCAGTATGTTTGGATATAAAATCACATATGTCCTGGAGTTCTGTAGAGTTCCTCTTTTCCCTCTGCTGGCAGACTGACAAAATCCTCAGGGAAATGGATTAGACAGGTTACACAGGTAAGGTTACAACAGTTGGTTTCCTACCAGAGTTATGGCAGAAGATTGGGAGAACCACAGCATTGCAGGGTCGAAGTTTTAGCTCTGGTTTACACAATCATCAGTTTTCACAGAAAAGTGAATGGAAATGAGGAATTCAATCCCCAGAAAGGCTCATAAAAATGATGGAATTCCATCTAATCAGAACAGAAGGTAAGATGCTAGCTGAACATAAACAAGTGGCCCTAATTATAACAAAAATTGAAACAGCTTTGTCTATGATTTATCATGGTATTGGTGGCCTTCTTGCTTTCACTGTACATTGTTATAAAACAGATATACCGACAGTTATTTTGATACAAAGGCACTGACTTGCCTCAGCTCTGACCCATGAATGCCTATTTTCCTTCATAGTAGCAGAAGACTTAGTAGATTGGAGGATTGAGGAGGGACTGCCAATAATCTCCTTAAACCCCTTGTCAGGTAAGTATCGTTTGCAGAGCTTGGAGGAGGGTAATCAGGGCTTGAGGGCTCTGGGTGACTTATTTGGACAAAAGGACCCAAGCAGCCGTTACACTGCTGCAAGGGGCTCAGGCCACGAAATTCAGGGTCACGTTAATAATCTGACCTTGTAACTGCAGGTTCAGGGCCCATGGGTGGATACACTTCAGGTGCACCCGACGTTGTCCAATTAAGACAAGGGAAAATCAGCCCCAATTGCTGTGTAACAACTTTAGGCCTAAATTGTTTCTCCATGGCAGTGTTCACATCAGCTGTCAGGGCAAGAGTTCTGCCCTCGCCTTTGAATCAGAGGGTTGTGGGTTCATGTCTCACTCCCGGAAACCAAGAACTGCGATTGTACTTGAAAGAGTTGCAATCTGTGACTGTTGATAACTCGAAAGAGTTTCCCTCCTCAGGTTCACTAATCTGGAGGTCACGGAAACCTGCTGGTTTTCACATCACTTAACCGGCTGTGGAAGTTGAAAGGGGCTAGTCACTACAAGGAGAAAGGACTTTGCCTGTGAGGAACATGTTTGAAAATGCTGCAGCTGCACCCAGAGCTGCCACATGTTCAGACCCCTCCATAGGGACTTTATGGTCCTAAATTAGGAAAGGAACCCAGCCAAAAGAATGACTCAGGCACTGCAAGGAAAGATGTTTTGGCAGTTAATGCAACCTTTACCAACTCCGGCAAGGCAAATCAGTACCAGAGGCTAAATGACCTCACCAGGCCAGCCAAGGTAAAAGGCGGCAGTCACACCTTGCAAGCTTGCAATATAATAAGCATGCTTCATATTTGTAGTAACTTCACCCTTACTACGCTGAACATCATCTATGGCTTACCAGAAATATGTATACAGTAGAATAAGGCCTTTCACATCCTCTACCTTCCCCTACAAATATTCATTCACTCACAGCCTAAAATAAAGGGAGGCAGTGAAGACCTGAAAACATCAAAAAACACAGAGCAGCATGTTTTCCCACAACTCTCATCACCCCTATTAAGGAATGCTTACTGATGCCTGGGCTGCATTCTCCATTATTCCTCTAGTGGGCCTTCATACCATCTCCTTCCCTTTTAAATGGAAAAGCAATCCATACACAATGTCAGAAACAGCTACAGTTCCTGGTACCTAGAGATTCCAGCTTCTTATCCCAAACAAGAACAAACAGATACAGAGAAGGTGATGGAGAAATAAGAGAAAAGATGCAAGGTGCAGTTTGATCCTAACGTCCATCTTCTAATGTCTCTTCAGCTCCTGCCCACATATATCAGTTCTCAAAATACATGAATTTTCCACTTTGCACAGAAAATACTAGAGCCACATTGCCGCTTGTTAATTAGGCTTACCTACCATCTTTTTGAGCCTAAGCAGGTGAACAGGGTCAGCTTTATCCCAGAGGTTGTACTCTCAGCAGAGTCAGTAGGTCATGGTTTCAATTCTCACTCCAGATATGAGCACACCATCTAGGCTGGTATTTCAGTGTAGTACAGAGGGAGTGCTGTCCTGTTTGAGGTCTCCTCATCTGAGATGAGACATTAAATCAAGGTTCCCTCATATGTGAAATACCCCATGGCACTATTTGATAGATAGCAGAGACGTTCTACTCAGTATCCTGGCTAATGTTTATACCTCCACCAAAATCTCTCTTAAGAACAATTGTTATCAGTAGGACCATGCTGTTCATTTTTACATTATTGCAGTACATTTTTACATGACTACAATTAAAAAATACTTAATTGGCTGTGAAGTGCTTTGTGATATCTTAAGGCCCTGATAGGTGCTATATAAATGAATGCTTTTTTTCTTAGATATGCCATAGAAGAACGATAGAGGAATCTGATTCCTTTGCTTCAGGTACTAAGCCTCATGATATACATGATGCCAGCCACTCTCTGCCTGCCAAGCACCAGCTTAGAGCCACCCTCCTGGCCAGAAAGTGGTCAGTGAGGCAAAGGGCAGTGCACAGGGTGATGTGTGAATCATAGGTGGTCAGGAGGAACTGGAGATGGAAGTTGAGGAGTCGAATGTTGATCAGTGATATGGGACACAGGTGCTCAGCTGAGGAGAACCAGGACACAGATCTGAGGGTTTTTAAAAATACTGCCCTGAACTTCTGTGGGTTGGCTATCCAGCTTGGATTGCCACTCCGCTCTTAGTTTCTTACCTTAAAATTCAGCTGCTCCTTTCTCGCCCGACCTCCCCACCCAGGCTGGGCAAGAACTGTCTAGTGCAGCGGCTTCCTGAGGCCTTGTGAGAAGGCTGGTAGAGTCAGAGGTAAGGAAGCCACGCCCCCTTTTTTACAGCACTAGCTGCTGTAAAGCCGGTAAACTTTAAAAGGTCCAACCACTTTCAGAAGCCAGGGAGAAGATAAGTTTGTAAGGTAAGTGGGTAGGATTGCGGATGGGGGGGATGGCAGGATTGGTTGGTCAGATCGGTTGGTCACTGGGGGTGGTTGGGTGGTCAGTGAGGGGTTGGGGTCAAGTGATCAGTGGGGGGTCAGGGGGCCAGTGGTGGGGTGGGGGCCAATGGTTGGGTGGTCAGTGGGAGATGTTGGGTGGATCAGGAGTGGGGCTGGGTTGTCAGTGGGGAAGGTGGGGGTCAGGTGATGAAGGGGGTCGGGTGGTCAATGGGGGTTTCAAGTGGTCGGGGCAGTTAGTCGTGGAGGGTCAGGTGGTCATGGGGGGGGTGGTGTTGGTCAGTTGAGGGTGTCAGGTGATCAGGGGGTGTCCTGTGGTGGGGCGTGGACAGTGCGCAGGGGAATCCTGTAGGGCGGTTGTGGTGGAGGAAGGGTGCGGTGTCAGTACTATAGTGACCCAGGAATTAGAAATAGTTTCCATTCTTCTAACATTTCCTGGGTAACTATCCTGTTAAGACATTCGGAACCAACCAAATTTTGCGATTTATACTGTACTTTCGGCTGGTTCCGACTGCTGGGCGATGGAAGTTTGCAATTCCCAGGCAATTGTCGTGCAATCCTTACCTGGGGACTTCCAGGGGTGTGGGGGTTTTCCCAGAGCATCTTTCCCAGAGCATCTGTGGTACGCCCCAGTTATGACTTCCCAGAACTCAGAAGCTACGGGCCAATATATTGTGCAGGCACCAGAGACAGAGCCCCAGTATATGCTGCAAAAGATGGTTGAGGTGGAGATTGTAAAGGGTTAATATAAACATGTAAATGAGACAGTGCACATCATCTTGGGGGAGTGATGTAAGGTCATATGACTATCACGTTCAGGTTCACACTTGCAGCCTTTTGGCAAGGCTGAAGTCTCACTCTAGATGTAGCTATTTTTTGAACTAAAGTTGATGTTAAATCCTACCTCAGAAGGCTCCAACAATAGTCATTAACAACACTTCAAACACAAGGACATTACAGAGATGACCCTTATCTTTCACATGGTGGTGAAGGGGCGTTCAGCACTGCAGTTAATGCTGACAACTCCCCAAATGATCAGCCCCAAACAATGGATATAACGGCAGTCACATGTTCTACCATAGCTACCTTGGGTGGAGGACTGGAAAAGGCTGGTTCTTCTGGCCTTCAGAAGACCGAGGTTGGAATACAGATATGTACTTCTCAGAGCTCCAATGATCTGATCGGTATCATTTCACAGGTTCCCTGCTGCTTAGTGACCTTTGAGCCAAGCCCAGCATTAATGGCTTGACAAGTATGTGCTCCACAGGATTGCCAAGTCTGGTTGGACGTATCCATGGCAACTTCATCACATAACCCTCACACTCTCACCTCCACTACTGGTCACCTGACATGTTGGTCCTTACAGCACCCTGCCTTCCCAAGCCAAATGGAAAGAAAACAGGCTCTTAATTGTCTAACTGGATGATGCCCGAATGTCAACCTTTCCATCCTGTTCCCAATATTTTTATGGCTAATAAGTGTTCAAAGAAAATGAAAAAAGCCCCACAATTTTTACTATCCCTATGATTTTTCTCTCACCGTTGCATGTAGCAGTTTCTGAGGAATTAATCTTCAGCAATTAGCCACTGCCGGGCAATCCTTATGTCAGCAAGGCAGAATGCAATAGGTACATCTGGGCTCTGAGCTGCCAAGAGATGAGAAAAGTATCTCTGATTTCCCTCTGTCTCGGAATGAACAAAGATTTGTCAAACATTTTTTTTCATGAAGACAATTCCCTTTTAAGAATCTTGATTGCAGAACTTAAGGATGAGGATGCTGCAATTTTCACCATATATTGGCTGTTCATTGTATTGTCCCTCTGAGAGAAAGGAAGCTGAACTCAATCTGGGCAAGACACTCATCCCCCAATGCGGAGAGAATATTAACTTCCTATTTACTCACATTCCTTTGTCTCTTATCTTCCTGTTTGTGTTCAGCACAAAGCTTCCAGGCTGTAATTGATTAATCAGGCCTGTACAGATGCAGGCAGTGATAATCACCAAAGAGAATGAAGGAGGACAGAGTGATCAATGGAAGCTGTGCTGAAGGGATGAGAGACTGTACATCTTAATATTGCAGACAACTGGAATGTTCACTAACTGCAGTCCAGCACAGTGCGTTCCATCTTATTTTTAAAGAAACAGCCCTTCTTGGAGTAGTTGAAGCATGGTTGATTTTATAGCCCTTGTTGAATGTGTGCCATGGATGGTAGCTCACATACAATTTTGAGGGTTATGGGAGGGGACTTCACTCAGCAGTCTGTAGTTCATCCCGCCGCCAAATTAGCATCATATTTTAGGCACCTGTTATTGTTTTGGATGGTCCCTCTGACCTGTGGACTCTTGGCATGGTTTTTGGTTTTTGGATTGGCTCTAACCATACTCCGGTACTTGCTTAACACTTGTTTATTAGTCACACATCTAAACAGGTTACAGAGTAGGTACGTTGCTCCTAAGCATAAACAAAAATACCTGGAAAAACTCAGCAGGTCTGGCAGCATCTGCGGAGAGGAGCACAGTTAACGTTTCGAGTCCGAATGACCCTTGAAGGGTCATTCGGACTCGAAACGTTAACTGTGCTCCTCTCCGCAGATGCTGCCAGACCTGCTGAGTTTTTCCAGGTATTTTTGTTTTTGTTTTGGATTTCCAGCATCCGCAGTTTTTTGCTTTTATATTGCTCCTAAGCATGGTGTTCCAACCTCTCTGTCGAGAGTCTAACACATGACTGACTGATGTCAGTGATCCATCAGTATCTACGTCATACATTAGCATATCCATTCTGTTAACCCTTATGCTACAGTTATGGGAGTACTGAGATTGGTATCAATGCAGCGTCTGCGGGATTTTACTTCCCTCTTGTGGGAAAATTTCTTAAGAGCTCAGAACTGGCCAGTTGCATCCCAGTTAGTGAGATGTGTGACAGAGCCCATAGAAAATCACAGGGTTGAATTCACATACCTGCACATTATAATGCCCTGTACCAGTATGTTAGTCAGGTGAGCGAATAACAGAGTTTTGACACCTTATACAATTGGTGCCATCTTCTTTAAATATGGCGGTTGTGAGCTTGGAGCAGTGGTTTCCTGGAAAGAAACCATAATTTCACAATGGACTGTATAGACCCCCAAACCTGACAAGAAGTAGAGTTCATTCCTCCACTTGTATATTGTACTATAATAAAAACAGAAAATGCTGGAAATACTCAGCAGGTTCAGGCAACATCTAAGGATAGAAAAACAGATTTAATGTTTCAGATCTGTGACACATTAACATTGTTTTTCTCTCCACAAGTTCTGCCTGACCTGCTGAGCATTTCCAGCATTTTCTGGTATTTCAGATTTCCGACATCAGCAATATTTTGATCTAGTGTCCTTATTTCAACCTTGGAAAGCATTCCTATAGCACCGATGTGATATTCCCATTTCCCATAGCCTGTGTCTCCACAGTGAGACTGCCAATGTGTGCTGTAGGCTCACATTAGAATAGAGACTGCCCCAATCTCAGCCAGCTGGAGAAAGAGAAGATTTTCATATCAACAGCTAGAGCTGGATTCAGACTCGAGCCCCAGAGATTAAAAAAAATACAATACTCTTAATCTCCACACCATCTTGTGACCATAAATGCTTTTTTAGTTCTCCCATCTGTGTTCTATTTCTGGTTTGGTCCTTACATTACAACAGTGATAACACTTCAAAAGTACTTCAACGTCTATAAAGCACTTGGATATGTCCCATGGTTGTGAAAAGCACTATATAAATGGACATTTTTGTTTCTTTTTCTTTAATAAACATTGCAGACAGAAGCAGAAATTGATTGGTTATGTCCGATTGCCTCTGCAGAATGGAAAATTGTACTGGGTTTCCTAGTGAACTCTTTCTGTGCATCGATTTGTTGAGGATTAATCAATTGAAATATATTAGGGGATAGATTGTTAGAATTCTGAAAGTGCACTTCCACCACTGGGAACAGACTTGAAATTCAGCCTATGAGAACAGCCTTCTGCCTCAGAGGGCTATTGGGGATAGCAAACTAAATGAATCTGGCCAGTTTTAAGATCAAAGATTTATTGGAGATGTAAAGCTATTTTAGCATTTCCATGATTTTGTATGCTCCAAAGGCATACATAGTCATTGAAAAGAGTATGGAGTTGATGTATTCAGCTTTTTATCAAATAACTAGCATTCCATTATTTCCCAAAGCAGGCTCAAAGGCCAATTCTCATTACCCTTGAAAAGCATTAGTTGTTTTGAGTTATAGCCTGGGCCATGTTTTCCATAATAATGATCTATCTGGTGTTTTAGTAATATTTTGTTTAATTCCATCCATAACATCCACTGAGCCAACCTCATTCTTTGACCTGCATTTTCTTATTTAAGACTTGTTAAAGATTTTCTCATTGTTTCTTCACGAAGATCCTGTCATGCCTGACACAGTTAACATTTCAAATTAGGACAATAACATAGCAATCAAATGACAGATTTTGTGCTTTAAATTGGCCCTGTTTCAAGCATTTTTTCCTGCGGTGCTCCTGACACATATACTGCAGGTTTACAACATTTACAATTGTCAACTACATCGGAACATTGGACTTGGGAGCATGAGGAGACCATTCAGCCCTTCAATCCATTCAATAAGATCATGGCTGATCTGGCTGTGGTCTCAACTCCACTTTGCTGTCTGCCCCTCATAACCCTTGACGCCCCTGTCAATCAAAAATCTGTCCAACCCTGCCTGGAATAAATTCAATGACCCAGCCTCCACTGCTTTCTAGAGAAGAGAATGACCCTTTGAGAGAAAAAAAATTCTCCTCAACTCCATCTTAAACGGTAGACCCCTTATTGTAATGTATCAATAAAACTAATGTAAAATTAGACCAATGTATCAATAACATTTTTAAGTATAATTTGTGTGTCAAAATCAATTTTAAATATAACTCCACAACATCTACATGTGCAGTCAAAAGTCTCAGTTCCTCAGTTTGTTTCTTTGGTATCTCCAAGAACACTTTTTTCTCCCCCTCAGAAAAATAGTGGGGAAGTGCTGTAAGGATTACTAGCTAATTAATGATCTGTTGAACCATGTCCTAAAAAACTCCCTCCACAGCCAACAAGTCCTGGAGCAGGACTTGAACCTAGAGCAGCTGGCTTAGAGGTAGGGGCACAACCTGCTGAGCCACAAGACCTCCTAGCTCCTGCGAGTGCTGTTGATAAATGCGTTTCCAGTTGTGACAGTGATTCACACATACCAAGATTCAAAGTTCAATACTTCTACGGTGAGGTTGGTCATGAGATGGGCTGGGGAGGGGGAAAGTTAGGTAAGGTAATCAGCAGTAAAACCCCAAAATAGACCCTCCTTACATTCACGTGGTGTATTGAGCTATGATTCAGGGTGAAACAGAACACAAGTCATGTGACAAGATAAGAATGATCATCTAAATCAGCCACTGTCTTTCTGTGGTATATAATTAAATAATGTGATCACTAGACTTGTTTTAATCCAGGCATTCTGTTCTTTTAATGTACACCAGGCATCAAAAGTTCTGTTTTCCAGACTTAAAAGAAATGTTGGCAGATTTGTTTTTAACTAACGTTGTTTGCTTTGCAGTAAAATATCAAAAATCAATTCAAACTATTACAGCTAGATCAGCAGGGACTCAAAATGAGGTTCAACACAGCCAGCAAGGACAAGAACAGGAATGTAAACAGAGAAACAAGCTAGATAAATCACTTGCCCAATAGAAGCAAGGAAACACTTCCAAATATAGATGGGAGGGGGGGGGGCAAAATTCGTTAAGGTCTGAAAATCAGCAAAAGGATCATGATGTGCGATTAACATGAGCCCATAGCTTGGGATGCGGGCAACTTGCAAACAAAGATTGACCAGCAAAACCATAATAGAACCAGGGCTGTCTTAGATATGGTTTGGGTACAGTTGAGGTACTTTCCCATAAGGGGGAAAGGTAGGACAACTAAAGCCAGAACTCCCTGGATGATGATCAGATAGAGAGTAAGATGAAGCAACAAAAGCATATGATAGATATCAGGTTGATAATGCAACTGAGAACTAGGCTAAATGTAGAAAGTTCAGAGCAAAAGTGAAAAAATGAAATAAGAGGGGCAAAAAGAGAAAATGAGTAGAGGTTGTCAGCTAACATAAAAGTGAAACCACAAGTCTTCTATAGGCACATAAATAGTAAAACAGTAGTAAGAGGAGGGGTAGGGACAAAAGGGACCTACACATGGAGGCACTAAATGAAGACTTTGCATCTGTCTTTACCAAGAAAGAAGATGCTACCAAAGTCATGGTGAAAAAAGAGATAGTTGAGACACCAGATGGGCTAAAAATTGATAAAGAGCAGGTACTACAAGGGTTGGTTACTTAAAGCTGTAAGACACCAGAAACAGATGAGATGTATCCAAGGATACTGAGGAAAGTAAGGGTGTAAATTGTGGAGATACTAGTCATAATTTTCTGATCCTCCTTAGCTAGAATGGAGATTGTGCAAGAGGACTGGAGATCTACAAATGTTATACCCTTGTTCAGAAAAGAGTGTAAGGATTAACCCAGCAACTACAAGCCAGTCAGTGGTGGAAAGCTTTTGAATTGATAAGCCAAGACAGAATTAATAGTCACTTGGACAAGTGTGAATTAATTAAGAAAAACCAACACGGATTTGTTAAGGGCGAATTGGGAATACCAAAAAGAAAACAATCTGAACTATCTTTCTTAGCTCTAAAGTGGATGACCACAGATTTCCCCATATTGAACTCCATCGGCCATTGTTTTTGTCCTGTCATTCAAACTATCAACATTCCTTTGAAACTTTCTGCTCCCATTTGCAGTATTAACTGCGCCACCTAAATTATTGTTGTCAGCAAACTTGGATTGTGTGGCTTTGATCTTCCCCTCATTCAGTGCTGTCCAATAGGATTTGGATGCTTGTCAAACTTGTGACAATCTGGTCACCATGTTCACCACATGATACAAAATATACGCAAAGGACAGGATGAATCTTGTCACAATGTCCCAGAGATTAACTGGAATTGAGGGACAGGATCACAGGTGAACATGACAGCAACTCCGCCAAAGAATATTTTAGAAGCAGCAACTAATCGCTACACAGCATCCAGCTGTGGCACGGCAACTGGAATTTCATACCTTAATGGAGTTAGACTACTGTTTTTTTTTAATATTAAGGATTTCATGCAGGATTTTAAACTTACTGTCAACGTGGTCAGGGATTGTGTCAGACAGAGTCTGGAACTGCGTCCTCAGTCAAATGTGCTGCTACGCTGTCCTAATGCCCACCCAATTAAAATCTCTCACCTGATGAAAAGTATCAATTCACCATATGCCTGTGGCCTTTTTGCCACATGTGGCAAGTGATGAGCTTATTGGACAACACTGATCTAAGTTATAGATGATATTTTTCATTCATGGGATGTGGATGTCATTGGCAAGGTGAGTATCTATTACCCATCACTAATTGCTGAGGAGTAGGTGGTGGTGAGCCGCCTTCTTAAACCACTGCTGTCCGTCTGGTGTAGGTACACCCACAGTGCTGTTAGGGAGGGAGTTCCAGGATTTTGACCGAGTGACAGTGAAGGAATGGCGATATATTTCCAAGTCAGGATGGTGTGTGACTTGGAGGGGAACTTGCAGGTGATATTGTTCCCATGTGTCTACTGTTTGTGTGCTTCTAGGTGGTCGAGGTTGTGAGTTCTCAGTATAGTGAACAGATCAATGGGGGAAATTACTTTTCACATCCTGCAAAAATTGAGTACATACCCATTAACCTGACTTTCTGTCTGCAACATCCTAACCAATTTCTCACGTTGCCTCTATCCCTATACGCTTGCTTTTTATTAACGGTTCCTTATGTGGAACCTTATCGAATGTCTTCTAAGCCTATATAAGTAACATCCTGAAATCCTTCCATGTGTGCCTCCTCAAATCATTCAACCAGCTTTGTTAGACCTTACTTACCCATTCCAAACTATACTTGACTCTATCTGTTCACCTTTGCCCAAGTGCTCAGTCACCCTGCCCTTTATAATAGAGTCTAGTAGCTTCCCCACAACAGGTATTAGATGTAAAACAACCTTTGATTCTCTATATCATATTTGAACTCAATTACAGTTCAATTTTCACACAGATGAATAATGGTAGAAAGAGCGAGCATGAGCAAGATGCCCGGTGGAAAAATAAGCTAGTGCCTCATATCGGAACAAAAATTTAAAGTTGTATGTTCATCAGTTTCATTGGTGGTTCTTCTCTTCACTTCGTCTATTTGTACCTAAGGCTCCTGAACAACAGGATAATAGCTAAGGAAGCAGATGTATGGCATAGCAGGATCTATGAATTGATAAGTTTCTTTTCCCTGCTTTTAAAAGTCAATATACACTCAGGAAAAAAAACTTAAGGTTGTACCAGAATGAAACAACGCTATTTCAATATGCTGGGGCATTTTAATAACATCAGTAAACTTCAGGCATGCTCCAACTAAAGGAAATCATCGTAGAACTTTAGATGGTTTCATTGGATCTTTCAACCTTACTCAGCCTCCTGTAGCCCCAGGCACCTATTGAAGCTTTTTAAATAAATAATACACCATCTTTACATGAAAATTCTAACAGGTGACTATCCAACTGTTAAGATTTAAACACCTAAGTACTAAAATTCATATGATACATAAGACTTCTTCAAGCCTGAAGAAAAATATGTTCCTTCAGGGCAAGGTTGACTCACACTTGATCCTGGAATAGGTTGTGCTCACAGCATTCAGTACCTATGAGCTCTGATGCTGCCTAAAGTAGAGGAGAATCAGAGGGGGAGGAGTTGTTCTCTACACTTCATATTGGGGAATGGCTGCTTTTGAGTGTACCATAATCCAAATAGCCATTAGTTGTTGAAAAGTTTATTTTTGATTTTATAATTGTCATAGACCTACCTGTAGATAAAAATGTCTAGGATAAAAGCACTCTAGGATGAATCAGGCATTTAAATGCCTTCATACAGGGAACTTTGAAGTGTGGCTGTCTCAAAGTGCTGGAGTGGAGCAAAACAACAATTCCATCTGCCTTGAGAATCACCTTTCTGCCCACCTGACAATGGACATAGGTTAAAGGATCAATAGTCTTTCTGAAAGGAATGAAGGGTGAAATCCAAGAGAAGAACCCAAACCAGTCCACAAGGAGCAACCGAAATTTAAAACAAACCTGAATTGTGTCGAATTTTCTTTCGACACACCTCAACTCATGAATAGAAAAATGGAAAATGGTACCTTTAATGTGCAGACGGTTGTTACACCAACATGTGCCTTTCTGTGTAGGATGCCATTTTGTTGTAACAAATAATGATGTCAAGGGTTTGACTGGATTTAAGGATTAGTTTGTATACATGGCGGGTCAGTGATGGTTTGACTTTCGATGTTTAAACATTAATTTCTCTGGGCAATAGTTATCAGGCAGCCTGCAAGTCTGCCGATGATAAATGTTGAGTTCTTGGGAAACTCGGTGGGTATGGATTGGGTATTTGGCAGTCTATCGGTGCACATATATTGGCTCTTTGGTAATTCAGTGGTGGATGGGCATTGAATTCATAGCAGTTCAGTAGCAGAATGTAATACGACTGGGAATCAGGCACAGTAAAACTCCTGACTATCCAATAAAAGTTCTCTCTCTTCCGCAGTGAATGTCACATACAAACATTCTAAATCCAAAGTCTTATGACACGTTTATGACCCTGGAAGTGGTTCTACAATCTGAAAAAGCTGCTGGTGTTCTGGAGTTCTTCCACTTTACATTTTTGCATAGATTCCAGAGCACATTGAACTTATTACCCACAATTTCATCAACACACGTGGGCAATTGTTGTGGGTTTAGAAATTCATCTCGGGTGGTGCTGTAAAATGGGTGGTTTTGGATCGGTTACCTGATGGTTCCTGATATTTAAGTCCATTCACTGCGACGCCAGGCCACTACTGCGGAAGGGATGATTGAGAAGACAGGGAGTGCCTTAAAGCCAGCCTGGCGTGCTCCCCACCTCCCAGATCCACCTCTGGGAAGCTACCTCCAGGCAGCTGCCCTAGTCCCCGATGCCCCAGGGGCCTGGAGGCTGATTGGAAAATTCCTGTTGGTCTCTGAAAATAGGCCTTCATTGTCCTTAACTATCGTTAAGTGGCTGTCTGCCCTCCCTTCCCCCACCCAGGAAAATGGTGAATTTTCATGCCTGCCTGCCTCCCTGCTCCCCGCCATCACAGGCTAAGAAAACTTCCCTTAGACCCCATCAGAGACTCAAATCCACAGATAGTTTATTTCATATAAACCAAATAAATGAACATAATTCAGTACAAACTGCATAGTTCCCATAATTTTCAAGCCTCACTATCCTTCATAATCTATGAAAAACAATTACATTTCTCCTGAACTATTTCTTAATATATAAGAGAAGCTTGAAAATGGTTGCCCACTTCTTACATGATGAAACACTGCCAGAGTTCCTGTGCTGGCGACAGGGTGACTGATGATCTAGGCATTAGCGGACAAAACTTGAAACTTTCACTCGGTGGCCCAAAGGATCATAGCCAATTACTGACCTTATTAACGCTCGCACATGTCACTGCCGATCAAAACTACTGCTCAGTTTGCTTAATTCTCTGATCAGCATCACAGAACTAGAATGCTCTGTTTCAAGACCCAGTGAAGATAAAGACAAAAATGACTAACCAACTGTAACAGTTTTAATTAACTAGATAAGATGTCATTCAGAGTACTTGTAATTCTGGTGAACACACCTGGGGTTCCTCTGGTTCAGTAAGTTCAAAGTGAATAGCTTGGGCCATTTGCACATTTAAAATAATAATCTCCTATTATCTATAAGGAACAATCAATACAATCAATAATTTGCATCCTCATATCCCACTGATGTCATTTTCTTTGTATTTCTGCGTATTTAACCCCTTGTGTTTTTACTTGGAAAAAATAATTTAATGCAGGCAAAAATGTTTCAACTTTGTTAAGTCCTCATAAGCCAGTGATGCGCATGTTACATTGAGAACTGAGCCTTTTCCTGGCCAGTTCAATATCACAGCTTGTGGCATCCAGCAGCGCCTGTTAGGCTTACCAATAAAATCAAAATCCATGGAATAACAGGGACAGTGGCAGCATTGGCACAAATTTGGCTGAGTGATAGGAAACAAGGAGTGCTGGTGAACAGCTGTATTTCTGACTGGAGGAATGTATATAGTGGGGTTCCCCCTGGGCCAGTATGGGGATCACTGCATTTCTTGATCTATATTAATGACCTAGACTTGGGGCGAATTTTTCTGGCCCCCCACCCCCCCAAAAGTGGCGGGATTTTCTGATCTTGCCGAAGTCAATAGACTTTTGAACGCCGGCTGCATTTCCCAGCCCCTCCCCCGCCATGGCCGGGCCATAAAATTCTGCCCTTGGGCGTGCAAGGCCGCAATTTCAAAATTTGCAGATGACACAAGACTAGGGGCTGAATTTCACGCTTGGCGTGCGTGCCAAGTCGGCGGGTCCGGAACCGGACGCGAAATGCGCTTCCGCCCGCAATCAGCCCCCCTCCCAATGCAATTTCATGCTGGCTGGCCAATTAACAGGCAGTCAGCGTGACACGAGCTGAGAAAGCCTCAGCGCTGCCAAGGGCGGGAAGAGGGCAGGCACCGACAAAAGTGTGGGTGTGGGCGGGCACTTCTAGCGAGCTCCCTGAGGGCAGACAGCTGCTGCGGAGCTGCCTCAGGGAGCTGCAGACCCGGACAGATTAAATGGCAAGAAGAAAGTGCAGCAAACCGTGTCCATGCAGCACATTCAAGCACCTGACAGCAGAGCTCAAAAAAACATCAGTCCCCAGATATCGTTTTTTATTACATTTCACCCCAGACATTTCACCCCACCTTTGGATGAGGCTTCTTTAAAAACGGGCTGCCCGTTTCGGGATGAGCGCGAAATCACACAGGCAACGTAAAATAGTAAACAATAGGGTTTTTAATCACCTTAATTGGCCCTTTAATTGTCAGCAGGCGTGGCTCCGACTCCCATGTGTACCCGTCAACCTCAATATTGCTCGTGTGCGCGATGACATCGGGATGCTCGCCCGATGTCACTTCGCACAATTTCACGTGTGTTCGGGTCAGGCACGCGTAAAAATCAACGTAAAATTCCAGCCAGAGAAATATTGTGAATTGTGAGGAAGATAACGATAGAGTTTGAGAGGACACAGGTTGGTGGAATGGGCGGATAAGTAGCAGATGAAATTTAATGCAGAGAAGTGTGAAGTGATTCATTTTCATGGGAAGGACAAATAATTGGAATATAAAATAAAGGGTGTGATTCTAAAAGGGTTGCAAAGGGACTTTGGAGATACTTGTTCACAAATCGCTGAAGGTGGAAGGACAGGTTGAGAAAGTGGCTAAAAAAACATACAGGAACCTGGTTTTTGTAAATAGAAGCACAGAGTACAAAACCAAGGAAGTTATGATGAACCTTTACAAAAGACTGTGTGGTCTCAACTGGAGTATTGTGTCCAATTCTGGGACCACACTTTAGGAAGGATGTGAAGACTTTAGACAGGGTGCAGAAAAGATTTATGAGAATAGTTTCAGGGATGAGGTACATCAGTTATGTGGATAGACTGGAGAAGCTGGGGCTGTTCCTCTTAGAAAAGAGAAGGTTGAAGGGAGATTCGTTGGAGGTGTTCAAAGTCATGAGGTGTCTGGATAGAGTAACTAGAGAGAAACTGTTCCCTTTGATGGCAGTGTCGAGAACCAAGGGCACCAATTTAAGGTGTTTGGTAAAAGAAGCAAAGGCCACATGAGGAAAGACTTGTTTACACAGTGAGTTGTTAGGCTCTGAAATGCTCTGCCTGAAAGTATGGAGGAGGCAGACTCAGGTGTAAATTTCAAAAGGAAATTGCAAAAGTCCTGACGAGAAAAAAAGAATTGCAGCAGAAAAGGCCGAGAGTGGGACTAGCTCAGTTGCTCCTGTAGAGAGCCAGCACAAGCACAATGGGCTGAATGGTTTCTTTCTGTACTGTAACCATTCTATGATCCTGATTCTATATTCACCACCAGTGGTACTGCTCTCCTCTGCTATGGAGTGAGGCAAAGTTAGTTCTTGAGTTGGGTCACTTTGCAATAGTGCCCCTTTGTTTCTACAGCAGAAACGGAGCTATAAATGGCAGTCCTATAATATAATCGGGGTGATGGTGGCATATTGGTAATGTCACTGAACTAGTAATCCAAAGGCCCAGGCTAATGGCCTGGGAACATGGGTTCAAATCCCATCATGGCAGCTGGTGGAATTTAAATTCAATGAATAAATCTGGAATTGAAAGTTAGTCTCAGTAATAGTGACCATGACAACCATCATTGATTGTTGTAAAAAAACCTAACTAGTTCATTGATGCCCTTTTGGGAAGGAAATCCGCCATCCTTACCTGGTCTTGCCTACATATGGCAGTGTGATTGACTCTTAACTGCCCTTTGAAATGGCTTAGCAAGCCATTCTGTTCAAGAACAGTTAGAGGTGGGCAACAAATGCCCTTGCCAGTGATCCCCAAATCCCATGAAAGAATAAAAGGAAAAGCAGCACTAACTTTACTAAATGCTCTTTCAATGGTGCATTAAATCCTCCTGCGCTGTGGTCCTAACTCTGTACTATTCGGCAATCTTGGCTGATTTTTCATTCTTCTATTATTTAAGGCAATTATTTTAAAATCAGTGTTGTATCTCATAATTATTTTATCAATTTTTATAAAGGTTATGAAATAGAAAGAGGGTGGATTATACAAGAGCATGCATTTGAAATCTGGCATTCATCATCTCATTTTATACTGCAGCCTGATTTTATACTGTAATCATCACACCAAAGGCTCACATCAATTTACTGTTTAAACTACCTATTTTTACATCGTATAAAAATCTGAACGTTAGATCTCGCAATTGGTTTTAAAAAGCTATTGTACATAAAATTAGCATGTACAGCCACTGCCAATATGGTAATCAGTAACTTTGCATTCTCTGTAATTTATACAATATCCTCGCACTCGAATCTGATTGTTAGTCCATGTTCTGTGGATATTTTGATTCCTTCTTTGCACTGCACTTTCTGCACCACTAGCAGACAATGTAGTGCAAAATTATGGCCCGGCAATAGATGCCTTCAAATCAATTATTAATCCCCAGAGGTAAGCGAATAATGTTTGGCTAATTGGACTGAAATAAGCTCTGGCAGCCTCAGCCAAGTCTGTAATACCTGACATGAGCCAGTAATCAAATTTACAAGAAAATCTGAATTCAGACAGAATATTAACTAAAGCTGCAGTTCCACATCATGGCACCCAGAAAAAGAGAATAATTGATGGCCCCAAGTGTATTACAGGCTGTAACATAACAGAGCAGCTCATGTGGTTTATATATAATGAATACTTGCAAATGAGTTACAGGCTGGAATCTAATCGAGGGGTTCAGATGTTTTATGTAGAGAATAATGGATTCTTGGGAGTAAGCTACGAATTGGAATCTATTTAAATAGTTTATATGTGGGATGTTAAATACCTGGGAATGATTCATATACACCAACATAGAGAACTAGTAATAGTTGATCAACAGCTTCAAAATTGTTCACATAGATGAAAAACCAGCCCCAATTTACCACATTTAAGAGCATTGTGTGGCTCTTTTTCTGCTGGCACAGACACAATGGGCTGAATGGCCTCAATCTGCAGCATATATATTTTATGTTTCCCAGTATTAGAACCATTGCATTTCCTGAAATATATCTTAATGGCCTAGCCTCAGGATACAGACAATGATATGGTCCCCTCAACTAAGGGAAGATATACTGGCACTGGAGGCAGTCCAGAGAAGGTTCACTAAGTTGATCCCAGGTATGGAGGGATTTTCTTATGAGGAGAGGTTGAGTAGGTTGGGCCTAGACTCATTGGAGTTTAGAAGAATGAGAGACAACCTTATTGAAACATATAAGATTCTTAGGGGGCTTGACAGGGTAGACGCTGAGAGGTTGTTTCCTCTTGTGGGAGAGTCTAGGACCAAGGCAAAATCTCAGAGTAAGGGGTCACCCATTTTAGACAGAGATGAGGAGGAATTTCTTCTCTTAGAGTGTAGTGAATCCATGGAATTCTTTACCGCAGATGGCTGTAGAGGCTGGGTGGTTAAGTATATTCAAAGCTGAGAAAGACAGATTTTTAATCTTTAAGGGAATCTAAGGTTATGGGGAAAAGGCAGGAAAATGGAATTGAGGATTATCAGATTAGCCATGATCGCATTGACTAGCAGAGCAGACTCAATGGGCCAAATGGCCTACTTCTGCTCCTACATCTTATGGTCTTATGGTCTTATTTGCACATAGATGAGTGGCAGGTCAAAAGATTGGATAGAATATAAAGAACAGCAAAGAATGACAAAAAGATTAATGAGGAGGGGAAGATTAGAGTATAAGAGAAAGCTAGCTGGAAATAAAAAGATGGATACTAAGAGTTTCTATCAATATTTAAATAAGAAATGAGTTAATAAAATGAGCATTGGTCCTATAGAAAGTGAGACTGGGGAATTAATAATAGAAAGTAGGGAGAAGGCAGATGAATTGAACGGGTATTTTGCATCTGTTTTCACTATAGAGGATACGAGTAACATCCTAGAAATAGCTGTCAATCAGGAAGTGAAAGAGAAGGAGGAACTCGGGGAAATTACAATCATCAGAGAAGTGGTATTGAGAAAATTGTTGAAACTGCGGGCTGACAAGTCCTCAGGTCCTGGTGGACTTCATGGTAGGATTTGGAATGAAGTGGCTAGTGAAATAGTTGGTACATTGGGTTTGAATTTGCCAAAAATCCCTAGATTAGGGGAAGGTTCCATTAAATTGGAAAATAGTGAATGTAACTCCTTTATTTAAAAACAGCGGGCGGAGGCGGTTGTGGGGGGGGAACACAGAAAGCAGGAAACTACAGGCTGCTTAGCTTAATATCTGTCATGGGGAAATGTTAGCAGCTTTTATTGAAAATGTTATAGCAGGGCACGTAGAAAAGTTTAAGGCAATCAGACAAAGTCATCATGGTTTTGTGAAAGGGAAATCATGTTTAACCAATTTACTGGAGTTCTTTGAAGGAGTCACCTGTGCTGTGGACAAAGGGGAATTACTGAATGCACTATACTTAGATTTCCAAAAGGCATTTGATAAGGTGCCACATGAAAGGCTATTGCAGAAAATTAAAAGATCACGGTATATGGGGTAATATATTGGCATGGATAGAAGATTGGCCAGCTAACAGGAAACAGAGGGTAGCCATAAATGGGTCTTTTCCTGGTTGGCGGGATGTAACAAGTGGTGTGCCACAGGGATCAGTGCTGGAGCCTCAACTTTCTACAATTTATATAAATGACTTAGATGAAGGGACCGAAGGTATGGTTGCTAAATTTGCTGATGACACAGGGATAGGTGGGAAAGTAAGTTGTGAAGAGGATGTAATGAGGCTACAGAGTGACATAGATAGGCTAAGTGAGTGGGTAAAGACCTGGCAAATGGAGTATAACATGGGAAAATGTGAAATTGTTCATTTTGGCAGGAAGAATAAAGCAGAAGCATATTATCTAAATGGTGAGAGATTGCAGAACTCTGAGATTCAGGGGCATCTGGGTGCCCTAGTGCATGAATCACAAAAGGCTAGGATGCAGGTATAGCAAGTAGTTAGGAAAGCTAATAGAATGTTAATGTTTATTGTGAGGGGAATTGAATACAAAAGTGGGGAGGTTATGCTTCAGTTGTATAGGGCATTGGTGAGACCACATCTGGAGTATTGTGTACAGTATTGGTCACCTTATTTAAGGAAGGATGTAAATGCATTAGAAGCAGTTTAGAGAAGGTTTACTAGACTAATAACAGGAATAGGTGGATTGTCTTATGAGGAAAGGTTGGACAGGTTAGGCTTGTATCCACTGAAATTTAGAAGATTGAAACCTCCAAGGTCCTGAGGTGTCTTGACAAGGTGGAGAAGGTGTTTCGTCTTGTGGAAGAATCTAGAACTAGGGGTCACGGTTTAAAAATAAGGGTTGTTCATTTAAGACAGAGATGAGGGAATTTTTTTCTTTCAAAGGATCATGAGTCTTTGGAGCTCTCTTCCTCAAAAGGCAGTGGAAGCAGAGCCTTCGAATATTTTTAAGGCAGAGATAGATAGATTCTTGATTAACAAGGGGGTGAAAGATTATTGGGGGTGGGCGGGAGGTTACAATCAGATCAGCCATGATCTTATTGAATGGCAGAGCAGGTTTGAAGGGCCGAGTAGCCTAATCCTCCTCCTAGTTCGTACGTTCGTATGTTTGTACGATTTCAAAATTTTCACATGGCTGAATGGAAGGTGTCATCTGCAGTGCAATCGAACACTAACTCACCAATAACCTGCCCATTGATGCTTAGGTTGGGATTTTCCCAATGTGGGTGGGAACAGAAAATTTGGAGTGGCGGCAAAAAGTCCATTGATTTTTGGTGGGATTGGAAAATCTTGCCCTTAGTTTGGATTTCACCATGACCACTTGGCTCGAGACCTCATTTCAGGTTGCATCCAAACACGGACAAAAAAGCTGAATTCAAGGTGAGGTGAGAGTGGCTGTCCATGACATCAAGGCATTTAACTGAGTGTGTCATCGAGGAATGCTGGCAAAACTGGAGTCAATGGGAATCAGGGGGAAAACTCTCCACTGGTTGGAGTCATACCTACCATAAAGGAAGATTGTAGTGGTTGTTGGGGACCAATCATCTCAGTCCCAGGACATCACTTCAGGCGTTCCTTAGGGTAGTGTCCTGGGCCCAACCATCTTCTACTGCTTTATCAATTCCCTCCATCATAAGGTCAGAAGCTGATGATTGCACAGTGTTCAGTACCATTCGCAACTCCTCAGACACTGAAGCCATCCATATTCATATGCAGCAAGACCTGGGCAAAATCCAGGCTTGGGCTGACAAATGGCAAATAACATTCATACCAGGCAATTACCTTCTCCAACAAATGACAGCCTAATGTCGATATCTTGACATTCAATGGCATTATTATCATTGAATCCCCTACCATCAGCATTCTGGGGGCTTACCATTGACCAGAAACTTAACTGGATCAGCCACATAAAAATTGTGACCACAGGAGCAGGATAGAGGCTGGGAATTCTGCAGAGAGTATCTCACCTCCTGAATCCCCAAAGCCTGTCCTACAAGGCACAAGCCAGGAGTGTGATGGAATACTCTCCACTTGCCTGGATGAGTGCAACTCCAACAACACTCAAGAAGCTCGACAACATCCAGGATGAAGCAACCCACTTTATTGGCATCACATCCACAAACATTCATTCCCTCCACCACTGACGCACAGTGAAAACAGTGTGTACCATCTAAAAAATGCACTGCAGCAACTCACTTGACAGCACCTTTCAACCTGTGGCCTCTACCACCTAGAAGGGCAAAGGCAGCAGGCATATGGGAACACCACCACCTGCAAGTTCCCCTCCGAGCCTCACACCATCCTGACTTGCACGCCTAACGTCACCGCGTGTCATTTTACGCATCGGCGAGCAGGTCCTGCTTTCGCTTGCTGACCGGAGAATTCTGCCCTATATTGCCATCCCTTCGCTGTTGCTGGGTCAAAACCCTGAAACTTGGTGCACCTACAACATATGAACTTCAGGGGTTCAAGAAAGTGGCTCACCACCACCTTCTCAATTAATACTGGCCTTGCCAGTGACCCCCCACATCCTCTGACTAAATTTTTAAAAGTCCAAATTCTTTTCAATGCTATTAGGTGAGAGACTATTCCATTATTCAACAGTATTAAGCATGAAATGATTGCTCTTTCACTCAACCTTAGCTGTGGCTTTATCCTGTACATTGAACAGTCTCACCTCAGCTCCAAGGAAGTGTAAATCAACAGGACAAAACTAACTGCCCACACATGAGCAGAAAGATACAAGCTACTTCAGCATTGCAATCTCCATAAGGTGTACTCCAGGGATAAATCATGGAGACCTGGGAGTTAATTAGAATGGAATCCAATTGAGGGGTTTAGATAATGTCACAGTGAATTCAAGTAGTTTTATTTCAGTACCAGACAGCAGTGATATTTTATTGAAGGTACAAATATTGTTTGTCCAAAGCTAATAACTGAGGAATGGAAATGCCCAGTGATGAAGAGTGGGCCTAATGATGAAAAGAACATAATTTCTGTTAAACTGCATGGCCATACTGCAATTTTTCAGAAAATATAACATAGACCATCGTCTATATCAGAGAGAGTTTTCATAACCTGGTATGAACAGTCAGGTGAAAAGCGCTACACTGATTATTCCACCAAACAGAGATTGTCCATGTATTGAAGAGTTACCACCAGAGCAGGTGTCAAAATCTGCCAGCAGATGTTATCACCACTACACAGCTGGACTCAAAAGCTAATTTTCCATATCTCCAGTCAGCACTGATTTCTTGACTCAGCTTTACATAAGAATGCAACAAGAGGCCACTAATCTTATTGAATTCTCCATGTACAGTCTTCCAGTTTGACCGAATAATTTTTCATCTTCTTCCTACCTAAAATCCATCTTCTTCCACTTGCTGTTCATTCAATTTTTAAAAATGCGATTAGGTGACAGGCTATTGCATTATCCAGCAATATTAAGCATGAAATACTTACTCCTTCAATTTTTTAAGCTTGCAGCTTCTTCATCCCTAGGATTGGACCATTCGCACCTTAGCCCCAATGAAGTGTGAATCAATGGAACAAAACTAACTGCCCGCAAATAAGTAGAAATTCGGTCTACATTAGCATTGCGGCTGTGATAACTTTTGCTTCGAGACAAAATTGCCAATTTTTTTTTTTTTAGTTGATTAATCTTTATGAAAGCTTAGTTGGCTCCTATTCCCCATGTCAAACGTGTGCAAATCTGAATCTTATGGAGTGGTTCTGGGCAACCTAAATGACAAAGTCCACTTTACAGGGCTCACTCATGCAAAAAAGCACGTTAGAACTTGCAAACAAAGAATGATGAGACATGAGACCCTTCACAATTTAACCACTTGGCAATTGTTACTAAAAACAAAAGCTTTACATTTCACAAACTGATTCTCCTAGGTTTGAATGCTCCGATGAAGGGGGCCTTGCAGTTGCATTTAGCAACAAGGACAGCGTTAAAGCTTTAAACATTTATTTTCCAAAAATTGGCTCGGAGAATTTCAGAATTAGTTAAAAATTCTTTGGACACTTTGTCCCTCTCTCTCTCTCCTTGCCTTTCAGGTGACATCTTAAGATTGGCCTTTTCATTTTCATAGCAGTTTAGTATCTGGTGCCTTACAGTTCTTATCGTGGATCCCTTTTTTCCCTTCATTTAGGCTTTTGCACTTCATCCATCATCCCTAGAGGAGCGTCAAGTGCTATTTTTAAATGAAAGATTTCCTTTCTTTCTTTCATATTTTGTCTCTGTCTCTCTTCCTGAGTCAAATACTCTTGATGAATCCTACACTCAGCTTAGTGGGTAACTATGGGTTACAATGATAGACTTAGAAGAGGAAAAATATAAGTTGAAGCTCGAATAGAGCATAGACGCCAACATGGACTGAGGGGCCAAATGACTTGTTCCTGTGCCGTATATCCGATGTAATCCTATGTAAGCGCTTGGGCCTCCAAGTCAGGGGTTTTTCGCTCCATTCCAGGACTTGAACACGCAATCTCAGCTGACATTCCAATGAAGTAAGATGGGATTGCTACACTGTTTAAAATGCTGTTTTCCTCCCCTCAGGAAGATGTTTTCTTTTTCAAATGAATGGAGAAGATCTTATGACATCACTTGAAGAGCTTAAGAGTTCTCCCACCAACCTGACTAACATTCCTCCCTCAAACAGCACTGCCAAATAAAAGATTAAGGGCCAAAGTTTCGCCTCCGAGCCAGAAGAGCAGAGTTTGGAAAATTCCCGGCTCCGCAAACCCAACTTGGGAGAAAGTGCTCTGAATCTTCGAACTTTCGCTCCATGGGGTGAGGGCAGGGGTGGGGGTGGGGGGAGGGAGGGGCAGAGCGGGGGCGGGTGCTCACTGGAGTCAGGCCCGCAGCCACAGGGGCTACTGAATGCCAAGGCAGACTGTTTTAAAGGCCTGCCTCAGCATTCTGGGACTTTGACCCAGTTACAATAAAAGCAATAAAGCAAAAAAGAGCTCTCTAGCCCTCACTTATCACTCCCCCTCACCACCTACACACAGTCCCCATGGCCCATCCATGCCAACTCATACCTCCCACCCACCCACCATGGCCCCTCATACCCTTCATGCCAACCTATGCCCCACTACCCACCCACCATGGCCCCCCATTCACCCCAACCCATGAACCCCACTCATCACCATGGCCCTTTATAGCCCCTGTGCCAAATTAATGCCAACTCAGGCCAACCCATTCCCCCTTTCCCACCACCCTTTTCCCTTACACCCTCCATGCCAACTCACCCAGTATCCACCATGGGCAGACATCAGGAGCCCTGGTGAAATGAAATAAAATGAAGTTGCAGACTTTTCCAGATTTCATTATATTAAAAAAACCTCATTGATAACACTTAAATCCCATCAAGTATTTAATGCCTTATAAAACAAACATTTGTATTCATAGCCCCGCATCAAAGGCAGATCTTTACAATCATTTGGAGCTGTCAATCAAACTGTAAAGTTATAGCTCACCCCCCACCCCAGCTGTGATGATGGTAGGTTGTGGAAGCAGTCAAGAAGCACTAATCCTTATGTCAACAAACAGTGAAATAGCAAGCGCCAATTTTTTTTCAACTGCAGGCTGGCAGTCTCTTTTTCAAAAATTTGAAGGGCTTAGGGATTTGAAGGACTTGACAGTTTAGATGCTGAGAGGTTGTTTCCCCTTCTGGGAGAGTCTAGGACCAGAGGACATAATCTTAGAGTAACGGGGTCACCCGTTTGAGACAGAGATGGAGGGATTTCTTCTCTCAGAGGGTGGTGAATCTGTGGAATTCTTTACCATAGAGAGCTGTAGTGGCTGAGCCTTAAGTATATTCAAGGCTGAGATAGACAGATTTTTAATCAGTAAGGGAATCAAACGTTATGGGGGAAAGGCAAGAAAGTCGAGTTGAGGATTATCAGATGAGCCATGATCTCATTGAATGGCAGAACAGACGGACTCGATGAGCCAAATGGCCTACTTCTGCTCCTACGTCTCTTGGATTTAATGGCTTGACAGCTTGACAGTCCATAGAGCTTATCCACTTTTTAACGTACATTCATGTCTAATTTTAACAATCTTAAAAGTGTGCCTGGCCTTTCCCAAATGCAATTTACCTCTTCGAGAGGGGTACCTGACTTCTCCAAAAGGGTACCTTACCTCTTCAAAAGGATTTTTTCCCTCTCTGAAGAACTCCACTATGTTCAGACATTTCCCTCAAACGTCTAAAGCTCACAAGTTGGGTTTTGGAAATCCCGTTAATGAAGATTGCTTCTGTTTGAAGGCAGCTGCTCTTTTACATTTGCAGCTGCCTCCATGAACCGCAGAAATGTGAAATAACTCCTACCCCCATTTCCACCCCCTCCCCCGACTGCCATATCCCTCCCCCCCAAGTGAAAATGGTGGGTGCAGGACTTCTGAATTCGGGCCTCTAGCACCATTTTGGCTCAGGCATGGAGGCCTACTGTCTTTCTTAAAATTCAAGGCTAAATGTTCATTCAGCTCATTTGCTGTTTAAGCCATATTGCTGTGTATTGATTGGCTGACATGTTTGCTCCAAGTGACTACACTTCAAAAGTAATTTGTTGGCTGTGAACTTATCAGATCAAAGCAAGGGTGAAACTAAGACTGGATCACATGACACATTTCCCTTCCAGTGATGTCATGCTCCTATCTCTTAAAGGCATACGACAAGATCAAAGATTCCACGACAATATCTGAAGAGCAAGAAAGCTCTCCTGGTTTCCTGGCCAACATCTATTCACAAATCAACATCACAACGATGCAATGGCCGTGAAAGTGAGCTCTTTAACACAGCTGGTGTCGGCATAACGGAAGCCCAAGTGAATAAAAAGCTGATCGGGATGCTTCCAGCCAATTCTGATGTGGCCCGCCTGCCCTCCCTGGCTGACAGTGCTGGCACTGGTATGTCAGACGTGTGCAAAGTTGGCAGATTGTGGCGCCAATCAGCCTCTACCACTGATTTGACACACAATCTGCCACTTTGGACTGCGCAGGCCCACTCAACACCTCTTCTTAACCACTTCCATAGGAACGTGTGTTCAGCTACACAAGGGACTCCCCAACTCACTTATTTAAAGGCCCCACCATCCAACTTCCTGATGAGATGCTTTTCGCTTATTTCTACTGGGGCAGAGTTACTGGAAGTACTGATTGTTACGGGAGAAGTTTTACAAACCTTCTGGATTTACAAGAGAGTGGTGCTGAATCCTGACAAGGAGATCAGAGGAGTTGGAAGGGATGTCAGGAGAAATCTACTTTAGTAACAGGGGCTATAGCTGCAGTCTCTCTTGGGCTGCGTCATGACTTGGAAAGGAGCACAGGCAGCAGATTGGGGAAACATGGCAGAATCATGCGGAGGGAATGGGGGTTTGGGCACCAGCTGGAGATCCAGTGAGAAACCCCCTTAACCTCTTTTCGGGAAGGCCTGCTGCATCGTGTCCCACTCAGGCACTTGACAGGCCAGCGGCAGGATTTCCCTGGGACCAAGGACCCCAGAGGTGGAAGTCACGCCCGCTGAGAGCTGCCAGCCAATCAGAAGCTAAGTCCTCAGGGTTGGACTCCAGGATTGACCTTCCTGGCCATGTGCTCCCATCCCCTTCACAGGGTGTGCCTTAAGGGCCTTCTGGCTTCCTGTGGAAACATGGCTTTTCTCCTCCTTTCCATTACCTGTTCTAATGCCACCGGTGCTGCATCAGAAAACCACTTCCACAGCGGGAAACGAGAATAAGGGCTTAGGCCGGAATTTTCCAGCCTCCCTGATACAGATTTCCCCACAGCAGGGCCGGCGAGCCATTGAAATCTCCATTCACATCGGTGGTAATGAGGGGCTGGACAATTCTGGCCTTAGTGTCTAATTTTGCGGTCATTTTTGTACCATGGACCTGTCAGTATGTTTTGGATACTGATTTAATTTACGGCCAGTAAACAGTATATTGAGACAGCACTGGCAATGCCATTTTGGACTAGTTGCACAAAGCTTTCAAAATAATGACAGCTACTTAAAAAATAATCTACGCCTCAAGCGTATGAAGATGCAATGCAGTGACAGCTCTGTCATCACATTGCTTGCAAACATTGTGTACAGATGCAGAACTTTTAGTACAGGAACTGTGCGTGTTTTTCCCACTGTAGAAACATTTAGGATAATTTACTTCCCCCGTCTTCAACATTTCTTGCCAATCAACAACCTTTCCTCCCTTTTCCTCTTCTTACTGATATTAATTATAAACCAACAATTAAAGCAATTTTAAATGAAAATGATTTAGTGACAGTTTCTGCCCAGTCTAACTTTCCTTTTCCAACATTCTCTTCTCCATTTTCTCTCCTATAGTTAACAACCTCAACTTAGCTGTCTCCTCATCTATCACCAACCAACCCATCTAATTCTTACCTTGCTATTTTACAAAAATGTTGAAATGAAAACAGTTTCCTTACTTCCTCCTTTAAATCAGTTGGCTTTTGATTGATTGAAAGCTGGCTTCAAAGGCCATTTGTTCAACCAATCAGAAGCTGACAACATAAAACCCGGTTGTGTCATGGACTTAATCAGGTTGCTATTTGATATCCAACCACATTAATTCTGGCAAGACATGGAAAGATAAACTCAGATGCAATTACTAAAGCGTGGTCACAGCTGGATGCAGTGATAAGAAGTTAGAGAACACAGTGTTATCACGCAATATACCTAACGTTGTATATTTTGTTACTATGCATTCTTGTGATGTGGCAGTAGTTCCATGGCGCACAACTGTTGACCATCTCTAGTTCCCCGAGAAGGCGATGATGAACCTGCTCCTTCAACAGATACAGCCAGTGAGGTTGGTGTAGTATTAGGGTGGTCTGGGTTGAAAGGATTATTGTGTGGGACTGGAGGAACAGTACTGCCCACATTGTGATGTAAGAGACACATGACCAAGAGTCTAGAGGGAGAATGCTCGTGACTTAGAGTTAATCCGGTGCTGGTTCTCTCAACGTGCTGTCCCACTCATGGAACTGACAGGCTATGTGTTGCAATCTCACCACAAGGGATCCGACTGCTTTCCAGCTCGTTATTTGAGCACTAGCTGGCGATGTGTCTCAAAGCTTTTCTTCGCAGTCATGACGCTGCGTTTTCAACACTCTCTTGACGCTGTGACTTCATTGCGGTCTGACCAAAACATCAAGGGTCACCTCATGCCTTATAGCCTGATCCAAGACTGTTCACCATGCTGTATCTGTACCTGCTGCCACCTGTCTGACCGCTGCTGATCACCATGTCATGTTCTTATAATGATATAATACCTTGGGCTTACTTACCGTTAAAGACACAAGGCACCAATTGCTCATAGGGGATTTAGTAATCACGTTGTAGATACATTTATTAAGACTAAGCACATGGAAACAGCTATACATAGGTATAAAGCTTGAAGACATCAGAGCTGTGTGTCTGCTCTGCTTAAAGCAAAAGTGAAACTAAGACTTGCTTGCATGACACATTTCCCTTCCAGTGATGTCATGTTGATATCCCTTCAAGGCGTATTACAACAGTCATGTATACCTGTATATAGTTAAGTCTATCCAATAAAGCAGTTATATTTCGGACATACCTGTGCCTTAGTAATCATTCCTCAGTCAGACACAACCAACATATAACATGGTGGCAGCTGCAACGGCTGCCAAAACCTCCAAAAATCACTGTGAAGAAGTTTGCAAACCTGACCTGAAAAAGGTGCCATACCTGAAGGCTTCGGTAAGACAGCTGAAAATCTATAGAAGACGTGAAGGCAGAGAGAGGCAGAAAAAACAACTGTTCAGCTTAGTAAGGGCTGCACCACAGCACATGGTGGCGCATGAAAAATCCTGATCCAGCATCAGAGTCGGAGAACCTAGCAATGTTCAAGGAAGGTTGAGTAACCCTTGAGAATGGTCAAAATCTTCAATTGAACAGCGCAATAAACAGGCAGCACTGGGCAAATTCTAGCCTTAATGAGCACAGGTTTCCATACACCCCACAGTGCAGGCCCAAGGTTGGTACCATTACATATGGTGACCGCGAGATAGCAATTGAAAAAAGAAATCGGCAGCTTAAAAATGTTTCTCCAGAGGGAGGAAAGTGCTGAACAGAGCCTGATAGTAAATTCTAGCAAATAGCTTAAAAACTCTGTGAAGTTTAAGGAACGAATATCAAAAAGAGTCAGTGACCATAGCGGGTATCAGTGAAAGGCTGAACATTGTGCGAAAACCATATTACCACAAAAGAAGTTTAAAAAATTTAAGTCAAGCTCCTAGAAGCTTAAAGCAATTACAGATTCCAAATTCACATTACCTGAGGGATTTGGGCATAGGGAAGGACCAAATCAAACACACAATTGGGCACTATGAAGGAGACAAATTTTAAGATTCCAAATTGCTTCAAGATTTGATTGAGGATTGCCTGAAGCTAAACTAGTCAATACATTATGTTACTCTATTGGAGCAAATGTGGATGATGTTATGGTAAGACAAGGCATCGACGAAACCTCAGACAAATTCAAAGAAGTCTTAAAAGCCTTTGATCATTATTTTAATTTATGGAGTAACAAGATTTTAGAAAAGGCCAAATTCAGCAAAAAGGCCCAAAAATCAGGAGAAGCAGTAGATGCCTTTATCAATGACCTTTATAGACTGACTGAAGATTGCGAATATGGTGATCTTAAAACAAAACTAATACGAGACTGCATTGTAGTCAATATTACTGATGAGACCTTATCTGACCTACTGCAATCCAAAGAAGACAAGTTGGTGAGACAAACAGAGGTCCATTAACAGAATGGGGCCATACTCAGAGCTGAAGAGAAACCTTGACTCAAACATAACACCAATGATGGTACAATTTATTAAACAAAAGAATGTGAAAGAAACTCCAGGAAAGAAGACACCATATGGAACAAAAGTTCAAGACGCCATCAAACCATGCCATTGTTGCAGCACTAAAAAGCCCCACAGGAGTGAACTGTGCTCTGTAAGCACCACAGAATGCTTTCATTGTAAAAGGTTTGGACCCTTTGGGAAGATGTGCAGAACTAAAATATCTAGATATACAGAGGATAACGAGAGAATCTTCACACATAAGACCATCAATGAAATTGAGGAATCTCAACAAGACGAGGAACAGAACTGTTTGCTGGGTGAGATCAAAGACCCCAGATATACATTCTGGAATGTAGGTATTTGTGTTAATGGACACATCGCTAATTTTAATTGGATACAGGAGCAAGTGTAACAGTCTTATCAGACAAAAGCCATGGTTATTAACCCAGTGACTGAGGACAACTGACACCCAGTTATGTGGTCCAGGTGGGATTAGACCACAAGTTACTGGCATGTTGCAGGCAATGCTCCAAAACATGGGAAAAAAGATATAGGAAACATTATATGTTCTTTGCAATCAGGGATTCTCTCTTCTAAGCCGAAACGCCTGTGTAGACCTCAACCTCATCAAGACAGCGGAGGACACCAGTCAACCGGCATTCACCGATGTACCAAATTGGAACCCATGGAACTGTCCAACTGCACTGAAGATTTGGATTGGGACTTCAGTGCTGATTTTTTGACACTCTTCACAGAGGCCGATAATCCAGCCCTGTTCCAGGAAGATGTCGAGGACGGAGAGAGTAAACTTGTTCTCAGCTAGAGCTAATGAACCAATTAGATCTGCTATGATCCTCAACCAGACCCCAGGTTTTTGGTGAGATACGGTTAGGGACCATTAATGTTTTGTTTAAAGTGGACAAAGTTTGAGAGTCAAAACATTTACTCGGTGAATTAAGCCACAAGACTCCACAGGGTTTGAACAAACAGAATAAACTTTATTATACAAGGTCAGAAAGATAAAACAATTTACAATATATGTCTTTTACTCTAACATTCAGAGTTATAATGAGGTATATATGAATTAACAGGCAAACTGTGATCAAACACACCGCACTGCACAGTAAATGCCAAATGCGGCTTAAACAGACTCCACGGATTTCTCAACAACTCACCCAGACATCAGTAACACTGTAAGTCAAGCAACTCCATCTCTGTCACAGGGGTTTCCAATCTTCACTTTCAAAGACCTCGCCTTGGAATTCTCTCCAAAAGAGCTGCTAGGTAGGGAATTCCAGAATTTTAAATTGGTGATGATGAAGGAATAGAAATATGCCATGGTTGACGTATGCCTTGGAGGTGATGGTGTTCCCATGCGCCTGTTACTCTTGTCCTTCTATGGGGTGGGGGTCACGAGTTTAGGGGGGCTGCTGAAGTAGTCTTGTCATCAGTGCATCCTACAGATAGTATTCACTGCAGCGACAGAATGTCAGTGATGGAACGCTGATGATGAAGTAGCAGTCAAGCAGACTGCTTTATCCTGTATAGTGTCAAGCATTGAACATCGGTGAGCAGATTATTAGTAGATAAGTGCCACTTGATAGCGCTATTGATGACTCACTCCATCACTGATAATGATGATTGGGAGTCAGCTAATGGAGTGCAGTTTTGTGTTGGATTTGTCCAGTGTCTTTTCTTTTCCCCGCATTGTCAAATAGACGCCTTATTGTTGCTGTGTTGGAACTGCTTGGCTGGTGGTGTAGACAATTCTGCAGCACAGGTCTTCTACACTAAAGTCTGGATAGTAGCAGAATGCATGACCTTTGCTGCATCCAGTGCACTCAGGCATTTTATGATGCCATATGGTGTGAGTCGAATTGGTTGAAGATTGATATAAATGTAGATGGGGACCTCAGGAGCAGGCTTGGTGCTTCTGGCTGAAGTTGGCTGAAAATTCTTAGAAGAATAATTGTATATGGAAGAAAAACCCAACTTGTGCAGGGTTACTGCATTATGCTGATACACTGTCCTGATAATGCAATGCTGTCTCCCGCCTCACAATGACTTGAAATTGCTTGCCTAGATAAATAAGCAAAGCGTACTTGAAGCAGGGGCTGCTAACAAAGTCAAGATATATTACTGTAATAAGGTAATTTGAGGAGTGTGTACAGCGGGCACTTCCACAATGATTTTGTTTCATGTCGACATAAAAAGAACCTTTCTGTGTTGTCAGTGCTGTACTGCTGCACTTTAAGTGGAGCACACTGAGAAGCCGCCTCCTAATCAGGTCAGTCTCATTGCAAATCTCAGCCTGCTACCCATGCACAAGCCGACTTTGTGAAAAATCGGCCACTAGACTGGGGCCGGCAGTGTGAGTAAGTGCGTCCGCCATTGGATCCGCTGTGCTGTGTGCTCCCGAGGCACTCAGCCACCTGCTCATTATACAGACAAAACTTCTTCATTGTTTGAAGAGCTGCTGTGCAGTGGAGAGCTCTGGAGCCCTCTCGACATGGTGAATAAACTGGCATCCATTTGTTTCCTGCTCGTTAAGTAAAAGATGATAGTGCTGGACTGCATGGAATTGTTTGTTTTGGTCATTTCACCCTGCCTGCTCATCAATGACTCCATTCACAGGGCAAGGGATGGAACAGTTAGTCTTCTGTTGGAACCAAATTTCTGGCATAGACTGGTACAGCTTTGTTCTGCAGATGCTACAACCAGATGTGTGAAGTATCATTTTATACCAGTACAGTATATATAAGCCGCATCTCTAACCCACATGAGGTTCAGGCAGTTGTGATTCATTAACTCTTACCCAGTATACAGTACCTGTAGCGCAAGCAAAATATCAGCCCTCGCTCAGTGTGCAGTATCAAGTCACAGGTTTTGACCTCATATTTGCCAAAGGTTTTAAACATTGTCCAAGAGAGCTGCCATTGAATTCTTAGCGTGTAAACACTCGGCAGGTTGGGTATTAGTTGGATCTAGGACAGATTAAGGGATTGTCCATATTAAGTGCCTTCATAACCTTAGGAAGCTTCAAAGTGTCTTACAGCCAGTGTAGTCATCGTTGTAAGGTAGGGTAATAGGCAGCCAATTTACACAGCGAGGTCCTACGAAAAAAAAAGCAATCAGGTAAAAATGCACAATAATCTGTTTTAGTAATATTGATTGAGGGATAAATGTCGGTCAGGACATAGTGATGTCCCGTGCTCTTCCTTAAAAACTGCCAAGAGATCTTTATTTTCCAGCTGAGAGGGCAGACAGGTTTTCTGTTTAATGTCTCATCCAAAAGACAACACCTATAAATATGCAATACTCCCCCAACACGGCACTATCGTGTCAACCTTCATTACGTGCTCACCTATGGTCACCCTAGGGTCACCCGATTGGCATATTGTACAGAGGATATGAAAAAGTAATGGCTCAGGAAAAAAATTATGCATTGAAACCCGATTTAACAGGGCAACAAGCGTATGGTAAAATTTGAACAGCAAAAGGCATTTCTCTTAATGGTTCCTGCAGTTTTACCTTTGCTGGATCTGTTCCTGCAATGATCTGTGTTGGGGGACTCAACTATTCACCATATTTATTAACAACTTAGATGCTGGGATAGAAAGCCACATATCCAAGCTTGCTGATGACACAAAGATATCCGGCATTGCAAGCTATCTAAATGGAAGCATAAGGTTACAGAGCAACATTCATAGATTAAGTATGAATCTTTAATTAAAGATATCAAGAGATATGGGGATAGTGAAGGAAAATGGAATTGCGGTAGAAGATCTAGTTGAACGGCGGAGCAGGCTCGAGGGGCCGAATGGCCTACACCTGCTCCTATTTCTTATGTTCCTAAAACTGTGGCAAATGGATTTCAATATTGGCAAGCGTGAGGGCATCCACTTTGGACCTAAAAAGGATAAAACAGGGTACTTCCAGAAGGAAAAAAAGCTATTCGTACCAGTATTGCTTATTTCCCAGTTTTTATTGGTGTTCCATTTTAAGGTACACAAGAGCAGTTCGGACCAGCATTCTTATTTCCCAGTTTTTATTGCTTTTTTTCGTTCTGGGTAAATGGAAAAAAACTAAAAACAATGGAGGTCCAAAGAGACTTGGTGGGGGGTCCAGATACATAGATCATTAAAATGTCATGGATAGGTAGAAAAGATAATCAAACTGGCTAATGACATGCGGGCTGTTATATCTAGAGGACTAAGATACATGGGGGAAGAACTCATGCTACAATGATACAGAGCCCAGGTTGGATCACAGTCAGAGTACTGTGAGCATTTCTGGGCACCACACTTTAGGAAGGATATATTGACTTGGGAGGGGCTGACAGTGTTGTTTTTACCAAAATAACACCTTGAATCCAAGGGTTAAGTTATAAAGAGAGATTACACAAACTAGTGTTGTATTCCTTGGAATTTAAAAGGCTAAGGATAATTTGATCAAAGTTTTCACGATACTAAGGGGTAGACAGAAATAATTCCCACTGGCTGGAGAATCCAGGACAAGGGAGCATAGTCTAAAGGCTTGAGCTAGAGTGAAATTAGAAAACACTTCTACACACAAAGGGTGATAGAAATTTGGAACTCTCCTCTACAAAAGCTAATTGATACCAGATCAATTATTATTTTTAAAGCTGCGATTGTCAGATTTTTGTTGACTAAAGGTATTAAGGGATATGGGGCAAAGGCAGTGAGTCACAATCATAATCTCATTGAATGGCAGAACAGAAGTGAGGGGCTAAATGGTCGCCTCCTGTTCTTTTGAACCTATGTTGTAAAACAAACCCTGTGCTGACACCTTGCGATTTGTAAAACCAGGTTTCAAAGTGCTTCAGTGAGAGGTCTCCATGACAACTAGTCAATCAAATGTAGAATCAATGATGCTTCTGTGCTACAAGCCTTTTGTAATTGCATGAAAAGAAAGATTTGTGACTTTAAAAATAATACCCCATACACAAAGCACTGTTATCTAAGTACTCGCTTAGTCCTTGGTCCTGAGGGAAAAAGGAGTTTCCAGTTAAATATCACTGTTTCAGATGTAGTGTATTTCAATACACAATCAGGGCTTTGAATATATAACACTCAGCATTAGGAGATCCTCGATAAATTTGGCACTAAATAATGCAAAGAAATAAAGTTACTTAAGATAACAGGGGTCTGACAGAAAGACTTACATTTATGTTGCGCCTTTTACAACCTCAGGATATTCCAAAGCACTCTACAGCCAATTAAATTTTTAAAGTACAGTGACTGTTGTAATGTGGGAAATGTGGCAGCTGATTTGAACACAGTAAAGTTCCACAAACAGCAATGTAATTATCATCCCTCAGTTTTTTTAAAAAATGATGTTGATTAAAGATAAATATTGGTAGCAATGACTAACCTCTGGTAGTCCTATAAATGCAAAGATGATGATCCATTTTGACAATCACTCCTGGTGATGGCACCATTGAGGCCAATATAAAACAGTGCAAACTCACCGGCGAATCCCAGGCACACAACGCTCCATCTTGGGTGGGCAGGCTGCTGCTATCCACACTTCTGCTAATGCCAATTCACCTGGTGCTAGTACTGACTGCTAACACCTTGCATCACCGCTCGCTAGCTCATGCTATGGGGTTTTTCCTTATTGTCTACATCCAGATGACATAGCTGGAAGTCATGCTTGAGTGTGTCCTTACACCTCTTTTATTGCTTGCCTGTTCCAGCTCATTGCACAGAAACGATACTTGGCATTCTCAGGTCTTCCATACAAACAAGGTGTTGTGATCACTCTCGATAGCCGGGCTCTTGACGTACTTGTGGATCTTGCAATTGGTAATTAGTACTCAGGCACTGGAGATGGAATTGGTTAAGATGTCAAATATGATGTTGATAATAGAACTGTACACTTTCATCTTCGTTATGAGCTTCCTCTTACTTTTTCAGTTTTAATGTTTTCCTAAATCACTCTGGTCGGGGACCCTTTTTACAGTTTTATGAAAAGGTCATAAGCATTTGCGATTGTGGCACCACAGCCAGTAATAAGTGGCAAGTTGTCCTGGCGATCACTCATCTGTTGAGGCTTGTATTCTATCCAGGTTGAAGAGTTTTCCGAATTTGTGCCAATGCCCGTGGGTAGTCACATCCTGTCCTCTTGCTGCTTGACAATAAAGCCATGAGTCAGAGACCCCACAGGTTAGGCACACACCCATTTGTCTCCACTGGTGGTGGAGGCTCAGACAGTTTATCAGGCTGTCCATTGAGCAGTTGGTGCAGTTATGTGGAGGATGATGGGGTGACAGCAAGTGAGTTGCAGGCTTCACTCCAAATCAAAAGAACTGTTGGAGTTGTCAGGTCTTCACATTGGTTTAATTAATGTGAATATACATTCCAGTGAATCCAGGTTGTAATCAGCTTCCATTGTTGGTTTTGGGTAAGGATGACTTACAGTCTACACTTTGAGAGAATAAGCAGTAGGAACCTCATGTACTTTGATCTCAACCAGATTGATGCCTGCTTGGATTCTCAGTAAAGTTGTTTAATTAACAACATAATAGGAAGGGTGAGGGATGAGGGTTAAATGTCATTAGCTAAAGGAACATAGGGCAGGATTTTCCCGTTGGCGAGTGGGCCCCACCCCCCATTGGCCGACGCGTAAAATGATGCGCAATGACGTTGGGCGGAACTCCCGACGTCACCGCGCCCCATTTAAATTTTCAGGTAGGTGGGGGCGCAACAAAATCAGCTGTGTGTCCCCCGACCTGGCAATGGCCAATTGAGGCCATTGACAGAGTCATTAAACTAATTAATGGACCTGCCCCTCCAACCTTAAGGTTGGCCAGGAGCACGGGCGGGAATTAGAAAAAGCATGAAACCTCATCCACAGGCGGAATGAGGTTTCATGTAGGTTTTTAAAAATTTAATTAAAGTTTTTTTAAAAATTATGGACATAAGAACATAACATAA
The DNA here is from genome assembly GCF_964194155.1 of Cetorhinus maximus. Taxonomy (NCBI): domain Eukaryota; kingdom Metazoa; phylum Chordata; class Chondrichthyes; order Lamniformes; family Cetorhinidae; genus Cetorhinus; species Cetorhinus maximus. The sequence continues at coordinate 13,159,377 of NC_135896.1, forward strand.
GAACTAAGAGCAGGAGTAGGCAATTCAGCCCCTCGAGCCTGCCCCGCCATTCAATACGATCATGGCTGATCTCATTTCGGCCTCAACTCCAATTTCCCGCCCTCTCCCCGTAACCTTTCAACCGTTACTAACTAAAAATCTGTCTATCTCATCCTTAAATTTATTCAGCGTCCCGGCATCCACTGCACTCTGAGGTAGTGAATTCCACAGATTCACGACCCTTTGAGAAAAGTAATTCCTCCTCATCTCTGGTTTAAATCTACCACCCTTTAGCCTAAAACTATGGCCTCTCGTTCTAGAATGTCCCACAAGGGGAAACATCTGTTCCACGTCTACTTTGTCTATCCCCTTTAGCATCTCATATACCTCAATTAGATCTCCTCTCATCCTTCCAAACTCTAGCGAGTATAGGCCTAAACTGTTCAATCTCCCCTCATAAGACAAGCCCCGCATCTCTGGAATCAATCTAGTGAACCTCCTCTGAACTGCCTCCAGTGCAACTACATCCTTCCTCAAGTAAGGGAACCAAAACTGTGCACAGTACTCCAGGTGCAGTCTCACCAATGCCTTGTACAGTTGCAACAACACTTCCCTATTTTTATACTCTATTCCTTTAGCAATAAATGCCAAAAATACATTTGCCTTCCTTATTACCTGCTGTACCTGCATACTAGCTTTCAGCGATTCATGCACGAGGACATCCAGATCCCTCTGCACTGAAGCATACTGAAGTTTCTCTCCATTTAAATAATAAGTCGCCTTTTTATTCTTACGTCCAAAATGGATAATCTCACACATATCCACGTTAAACGCCATCTGCTAAATTTTGGCCCATTCGCCTAACCTGTCCATATCCATTTGTAAATTTCTTATTTCTTCATTGCAACTTACTTTCCCCACCTATTTTGGTGTAATCTTCAAATTTAGCTATTGTACCTTCTATCCCTGAATCTAAATCATTAATATAGATTGTAAATAGTTGGGGCCCAAGGACCGAATCCTGTGGCACCCCACTAGTTACAGCTTGCCATCCAGAAAAAGGCCCATTTATCCCAACTCTCTGTTTTCTGTTGCATGTCCCAAATCATGTGACACTGTCACACGAGGGGACATGTCAGGGTTTTTTTTCTATTTTTAATATTTTTGACAGTAGAGCCGATCTCCCTGAGGCAGCACTTTGCCTCAGGCAGATGAGTGCGCTCTTTTGTGCACATGTGCGAAAGAGTGCACTCTCAGGTTTAGGGAATCCCCCCTGCCCGCACAGGGAGCGCATAGCGCTTCCGTGCGGACGTCACGCTGGGCGGGCCTTAATTGGCCCGCCCATGTAAAATGGCGGTGCGCCCCCAATTGGGGGCGCTGATCGGAGGTGCACCCGCACAGCCGCACTTCAACTTCGCCCCCAATGGGGGGAAAATCCTGCCCGTAGAATCAGTCGTGGGCTATACAGTTCCTAAAGCCAATTCTACCTCTCGGTTAGATCCTGATTCATACCTCAAATCCATACCCATCTTTGATCCATGTAGAAACATAGGAAATTTATGGCACGGAAGGAACCATTCTGCCCATCGTGTCTGTGCCAGCTGAGAAAGAGCTGGCCATCCTAATAAGAACTCCCACAAACTCAAGCAGAGGCAGCAGAGGTTAACCTGTGAGTTATTGATGACCCCTTTAAATGGTGCTGCTGGGTGGGTCCTTCCTGCTGCTGGCTGCACGTTCAGCTGCCTGTGTTTAAGCAGACATTCGTTGGTGCAGCAAAGTCAAAAATGGCAACACAGGCAGTTAAATCAGGCTTACACGCTGTCTGACAATGCTGATCTGCCTACTCAAATACTTCCAGAGCCCTCTCCTAACACCCATTCCAACATGCTGTCAACAGCACCAGAAATGTGCACATGTGGCTCCATTTTGACTCCCTACAGCACCCGGAATGCTGAAAGTGTGAGAGCAGTGAAGCCGGGTTCTGGAGCCTGCGTGTCTCAGTATTGCTTCTTCAGATTGACTGATTAAGGTTACTTGCCCTGATCATTACAGGGTCCCAAATCACCTATCTTTGATTTCTAATAACTGGAATTTCCAATGTAAAAGCTCAAAGAAAGTCCACAGGGCAAGTGTAAGTGCAATGCACAGCTACCACAGTTAGCTTGCTGCTGACTGCAAAATCGAGTTAATGGCCCCTTGTTCTGAATTCTCCTCTCCAAGAAAATAGTTTCTCTGCAACTAGCCTAATGAATCCTTCTATCACTTATAAGCACAGGTAACCTCTCAACCTTCTCGTAAATAATACAAGCCAGATTGGTGCAACCTGTCCTCATAATTTAACCTGTTCTGCCCTGGCATCATTCCATAACCTTCAAAGTCAATATATCTCTTTCTGAGATTCAGTTCCTAAAACAGAACAATTCTCCGATGAGATCTGACCAAGACTCATGCAACAAATTATAACTCCTCTCCCTTTGAGATAAAGACCTGTCTAATAAATCATTTGGAAATCCAGTGAGATGAAAGAGCATCTTCTGTCCTGGGGCAGAACCAATGCTGCATCTGACAGCCCCAACTCGCATCAGTGGGGATTTGAATGCCTTTGCTCCTTGTTAATAGCAAGACCAGCCATGGGAGCACACAAAGGTCATAAACTGAACGGAGTGAATGCTGCTAGAAGTGGGGATGTGTGAGTCTCAGTGAGAGCAGGATTAAGCTGCAGTTGAAATATCCTGAGGACATCATGGCTCAAGCTGGTTGAACAGCCATTTTGAATAAGGTGACCATACACCTTCCAAACCCTTTAACACCCGGAAGTACAAGGGCAGCAGATGCATGGGAACAACAAATTCCCCTCCAAGTCACACACCATCCTGATGTGGAACTATATTGGCATTGCACACTGTTTCTGGAACCTTCTCCCTACCAGCACTGTGGGTGTACCTGCACCACATGAATTGCAGCGGTTCAAGAAGGCAGCTCACCACCACCTTCTCAAGGGGCAATTAGGGATGGGAAATAAACACTGGCCTTGCCAGCAATGCCCACATCCCGTGAAAGGATTTAAATAATTGCATGACAAGGTACATTTTTCCTGTTCTGTTTGACTTCCGGAAGAAAACTACTGTTGGCCTTTTTCTCACAGTCATTTTCGTCAAGACTTATAACCTTTGGACTGGAGGTATTTTTGTATTTGCAATGCCCCTTTATTAAACTGACCTGTTTGTTTTTTGAGGATTTACATGGACAAGAGCAAACTACTGCTGTGTGTAACAAAAACAAAAATAGCTGGAAAAACCCAGCAGGTCTGACAGCATCTGTGGAGAGAAAAACAGAGTTAATGGCCAGGATTTTCCCCTCGGCGATTTGGGGGTGGGGCCCGGTCGCCGAGGGGAAAATGACGCGGGATGACATCAGGAGGAATCCCCGACGTCATCCCGGGCCATTTAAATTTTTAGGAAGGCGGGGGCACAGCGAAATCAGCTGTCCGCCCGCCGACCTGTCAATGGCCAATTGAGGCCATCGACAGGCTATTTAAAGTAATTAAAGACCTGCCTGTCCAAGCTTAAGGCTGGCGGGCAGGCCAGGAGCCCCAGTGGACTCCAGATTATTCATGAAACTTCATCCACTGGCGGGATGAAGTTTCATGTCCGTTTTGTACAAAAATAATAAAGTTTATGTGTTCTTTATTAATATGCCCCATCTCATGTGACATTGGCACTTGAGGCGGACATGTTAATAATTTTAATATTTCTCTATTTTTTGACTTTACTTACCTGTCACCAATCTCCCTGAGACAGGACTTTGCCTCAGGGAACAGCGCATGAAAGAGCGCACTTTGACAGATGGGGAATCCCTCCACCCCGCACAGGAAGTGCATAGCACTTGCTGTCGGGCAGGCCGCAGGGCAGGCCTTAATTGGCCCGCCCACTCAAAATGGCGACGGGCCCCGTTTCAGTGGTGGGGGTCGACTGTCCACCCGCTGCCAAGCCGGTGGGACCCACACACCCACCAAGGGCAAGATTCTGCACAATGTATCAGGTCCGTATGACTCTTCAGTCATACGGACTCAAAATGTTAACTCTGTCTTTCTCTCCACAGATGCTGTCAGACCTGCTGAGTTTTTCCAGCAATTTTTGCTTTTGTTTCAGATATCCAGCATCCGCAGTGTTTTGCTTTTATCCTACTGCTGTGTGTGTTGGGTTGGGTTACCAGAAACCCACTCATTGATGTCAGCCACATGTTGAGCAGCGACCTGGGACTACCTTGCTGATAAAACAGCACCGCTAAAACTTCAACTGAAGGCTTACACATCAGGCTCCTTCTCAGCTTTCAACGCAATACCTCCCCTCCCTTAACTCCCTTAAACTCCAACCTTAGTAAAGCAGCACCTGCTCCACCAGTGCATAGTCTCCTCCCTTAGTACCAGCCATCATGATGGCTCTTGAGTAAAATTAGTAATTTTAATGTCAATTTGTGCTGAATTCCCACTAGGAACTGAAGTGGAGATGGAAATGAATTCACTTAAAACATAAGATACACAACAGCACCTTAAATCATCCTTAGGTGTACTGTTTTTGGGGGCAGTGGGCGTTAGAAATCTTAAAATTTCAATATCTGAGAGAAAAATGCAATGGGCAGAATTTTTCGCTGACCGGTGGGCATGCGCTTGACCCGCTGAACCGTAAAACACCACATGGTGTTGTCAGGCGGGTGTCCTGACGCCATTGCGCACTCGTGCGATATTTCGGCCGGTGGGCACACACGGGAGTCGGAGCCACACCCGCCATCAATTACAAGGCCAGTTAAGGCCATTACAAAGGCCACTAAGCTCGATTTTATGTTGCTCGTGCAATTTTGCGCTCGTCGCATGGGCAAAACGGGCAGGCGGGCAGCTGACAATTTGCTAAACCTCATCCACGGGCTGGACAAAAAAGGGTCAGCAGCATTGCCAGTGTGAGTAGTGAAGAGTTTTGGAGATAGTTTGCTGCTGGTTGCTTATTGGTAATTGGCGGCTTCATCTCTATTCGAGGCTTCAATCTTAGCATTTCCAGGCTTCATTTCAGGACTTAGTGGTGTCTCCAAGGCCCCCGGAGGATTCAGACCGTGTGGACCCTTTCAGGTATCAGGCAGCCTTCCGTTACCCTGGTAACGGGGGTTGTGGTCTCCACTGGTGGCACCTCCCCTGAGGAGGAAGAGAGTGGCAGAAGGGAGAGGAGGCCAGGTGTCCCTATTCAGCCTCTAGGGGAGCGGCCTGTGGGAGGAGAGGCACAGGCACAAGGGGCGCAGGGCCAGCAGGAAGTCCAAGGCGGAAGGGGCTGCAGAAGACGCCACTATCCTGCTGCCAGGGTTTACAGGTGGCGATGCAGCTACCTCAGTATGTCTGAGGTGCAATGCTGAAGGAGGCTTCGCCTTGCAAGTGAGACCATGAGCTCCATTTGGCAGATGATCAGGCCTGAGATCAGCTACGACTGTGTGGGTGGACACCCCATGCCAGTGGCTCTGAAGGTCACAGTGGCCCTCAACATCTATGCCTCCGGCTCTTTCTAGAGGTCGGTAGGGGATCTGTGTGGATGCCAATCAGCTGTCCACCGTTACATCAAGCTTGTGACAGAAGATCTGTTCAGGCGGGTAATGACATTTATTCTTTACCATACAGATGAGCCAGCCAGGCTGAGTGAGCCAGAGGCTTTGCAGTGATTGCTGGGTTCCCCCGCATCCTGGTGCCATCGACTGCACACATGTGGCCATCAAGTCGCCAGCGGGTCAGCCGGGTGCCTTCGTCAACAGGAAGGGATTCCACTCCATGAACATGCAGGTAGTGTGTGACCACAGGATGCTGATTCTACAAGTCTGTGCAAGGTATCCTGGCAGCTCCCATGACACTTATATCCTGAGACACTCCCAGGTGCCGAGGCTCTTCAGTGCTCCAGCCCGACTGGATGGATGGCTGCCGGGTGACAAGGGCTATCCATTGAAAAGGTGGCTCATGACACCTCTCTGCCCCCCAAGAACAGAGGCAGAGCAGCGTTATAATAGGAGCCATGCCTGCACAAAGGCAGTGATAGAGAGGACCATAGGTCTTCTCAAGATGTGCTTCTGATGCCTGGGCCATTCAGCGGGTACACTACAATACACCCCAGAGAGGGTGTCACTGATAGTGGTCGATGCTGAACTCTACACAATCTGGCATTGGAAAGGGGGGACCCACTGGAGGAAGAGGATCTTGAGGCAGCTCCACAGGCCTCAGAGGATGAATCCAGTAGTGAGTCAGAGGAGGAGCACGGTGAGGAGAACACTGAGGGCGTGGAGGCAGACCTCGGTAACCTGCAGGGGGACAGGGACACATTGAATACATAATAACATTAGCATTACTGGTGTTGATGTCCACACCAGCAGACAATAAACCAAACATAAATGAACAGAAAATCACCCGTGAACTGTCCCTCTTGTGCTCATGGTGCCTTTAACTTCAGTTTCGAGTGCTATGTGTTGGTGCTCTCCCCACCTCTCTGGCACCGGCATTGGAGACAGCCATCTGACCCTGCTGCCTTGTTGGCCTTGGTGGCCGTCCTCTGGCCAGTGGAGCCTGTGCTGGCCTCACCTGGGAGGGAGCGGCCAGTGCCACGGCTGGCATCTCCCCAGTCACCGCAGCCTCATCAGATGCCACAGTCACTGGCGAAGGGGCAGAGGAGCTGCTGCCGTCACCTAGACTACCCTGAGAGGAGACAACATACAGCTCATGTATCAACGTGAGGTCACCCTGGACCTCCCTGCTTGGCATTGATGGACGGGCACCTAGCTGGGATACTGAGTGCCTCATCCATCTCCAACACTGGTAGTGACCACCTGAGGTCAGTGCCTGTGTGAGGGCTTGCAGGTCCGAGCGCAACCCCAGGAACCCCAGATTCTGTTCCTGGAGCTGCCTCTCCCTGAGAGTCGCCACCATCTCAATGAGGAGGCAGTGCGCTCGGTCATGAGTGTCACCGCAGTGCTCATGCTCCGCATGGACTCCTCTACAATGGAGACCATGGCATGCACACCCTCATGGCTCTCCGCCAGATCCTCCTGTGCATCCTGCTGGACATCCAGCACCTGCTGCCTAATGGATGAGTCCAGAGGCTCATCATTTGCCTTCGACTCAGCATCGTCCTGGTCCCCAGCAATCCTCCGACTGCTGGCGTCCTGGGCACTCTCTGCCTCTGCCTGCACCTCAAGCAAGTGTCAAGTGCCCTCAACAATGTGCACTGACATTCTGGCCGTTGACCTAATGCCCACCGAGGTGCTGATATCTGCACTGGTGCCTGGTTCAGAGAGTGGGTGTGACACAGGTACAAATGAAGCCCGGTGGTCCTCCAGTGTCAGGGGTGGCCCTTTGGGGTCTAGAGAGCAAGTGCGCGCTGGGGAATCTAAGGAAGGACAAGGACATGTCATTAGTTAAAGTCATCACACTGTCACTGTGTGTGCCAGGCACCCTGGTGAGACAACGGAGATCTGCATCATGGTGCCACGTCTTTCAATGATCAATGGGGATTCCAGGTTTGAGGCTCCCATCAATGAAGAGACTACACTAGAATGGTTGCACAATCCAAAATTCTCAGTTCTGTGCACTGCACTCTTACCTTCGTCTGGCACCCCCGCCTCTCCATGCCTGGTTGCACTTGAAGCGTGCAGGCTCTCTAGCTCTAGGACGTCCCGCTCGAATCTGGTGAGCAGCAGCAGGTTGGGTGGGCCTCCGCCTGTATGTGACCTCTCTGATTGATTAAGGCTTGTCTTCGCCTGAAAGGACAGAGGAGCATTGATTAATCCACCCTCTACCTACAGCGCCATTGCAGCTTGGCCAATCCCAGCTGAGGAAAACCTCGCAGGGCACATCCGAGTCGCGGCCCTCGACTCAACGGCCACCCAGCGCCCCCGCCCCGCCCCTTTTCCAACCACTGGGGAGCCGCGTTTCATGCTGGGTGGGCCTCACTTGGCCCAGCAGCGTGAAATCGCGGTCATGGGTGGCGGCCCATTTCCCGGCCGATTCCGGGCCCTGCCGATCACTCCCGCCCGCTGACACGAAAGTTCTGCCCAATGTTTCTTATTTAAAATTAAAGTTTCACACTCCAAGCACTGAACTTCTTGAAACTGAGAGATTAACAAGAACCACCCTTCACAGTAAAGGAATGAAAAGTTTAATTAACATCGGTGTGTGCGTGCGATTGTGGCCGTGTGCTTCCACTCTCTGAGGAATACGCCCTGTCTGCTGCTTATAGCGCACAGCAATACGAATTTCCAAAGAACACTATTAGTCAGATAACCTGCCTACAGCAGTTAATTCACCAGACTTGCCAAGTGGCTGACAGTCCAATTTATTATGAATAAGTAGCAAATTGCTTTTTAAAGTTTATCTCTTTCTCTAAAAGGCCAATGGGAGCTTTCTTTTGTGACAATACCGCACACAGAATTCCTCAACAGTTTACTGTGGTAAGGTGAATGAAAATTTAGCGTTTTGAATTATTTTGCATCAACACCAAGCTATAAGGGCAAAGTAATACACTAAAGGTTATACCCTTGTTATGGCCACCCAAACCATTATCTCAATTTGTCAATCCTTGACTTAGTTAAGGTCAACATCCAGCATGCTGAAACTGCTAATTTGCCGGCCACAGCAACTAAGGGGGTGTGGGGGTGGGGGAAGGTCGGGGGTTGGTGGGGGTGTCGGGTGGTGAAACTGGAGTCTGAAGCAGCTTATTTTTGGTGCTATGTGACCAAATACTTGAAAATGGAGTCGGAGATGCATAGACAGGAAGTGCAAAGGATGCCATCTTGGTAAAGGAGTTTGCCCACTCACACCAACAGCTGTTGGCAATTGACGATTTCTCTGTGCAATGTCGATTTCATGCCAGCTCTGCCATTCTCAAACACCAGCCATCTTTACCTCGCCCAGCTGAACATGACATCAAAGGAAATGATTGTGATTTAAAAGTGTGACAAAACAAGCCACCTCCAAACATGGGTGTTCTGGCCCCTTATGCTGGCAGTAAATAATGTGGCTGCAAGAGCAGGTCAGAAACTGGGTGGTAGGTAACTCACCTCCTGATCAATTTTACGACACCATCAATCAGGAGTGTGATGGAATACTCTCCACCTGCCTGGATGAATGCAGCTCCACAACACTCAAAAAGCTCAACACCATTCAGCCCAAAGCAACCTGCTTGTTCAGCACCCCATTCAACACCTTAAACCTTCACCCCCTCCACCACCAAAGCACAGTGGCAGCAATGTGTACCCATATGCAAGATGCATTGCAGCAACTCACCAAGGCTCCTTCAACAGCACCTCCCAAACCCATGACCTCTACCACCTAGAAGAATGAGGACAGTAATACATGGGAACATCACCACCTACTAGCTCCTATCAAAGTCACAAACCATCTTGATTTGGAACTATATCGCTTGTTTCTTCATAGTCACTGAGTCAAATTCGGGAACTCCCTTCCTAACAGCACTGTGGGCGTATCTTCACTACGTACAGTGCTGCAGCTCCTGAAGAGGCCTCACCACCACCTTCAAGGCCAATTAGGATGGGCAATAAATGCAGGCCTTACCAACCCTTTCAACCAGATCCTTTGGTATTCTGTTGTTTTATTAATTATGTTCCAGTACGTTGTGTTGATTCTACCATCCTCTGCCTTCAGCATGAAGCAGTACTCAGAGAGTGTGCCTCAGGGAATCAGGGGTGCCGTTCATTGTTTTCTGCCCATTAGGGATGGAAAATCACGAGTTGTGTGTCTATGATTCACTGAGTCGTGGTCCCCACAGCCACCATTCTATGCTGGGAGCACTAATCGTGGAACTGCCCTAATATGCTTTAGAATAAGCCACGGGTCTGTGCCACATTATACACTATTCTTCAATGCCTAGGCTTCAAGTGCCACTTGCTGCTGCAGGTAGGGCTGCTGGATCAGTATTAACAGTGGAAAACTTGAATTTCTGGCCAAAGCAGATTGCCATCAGAAATTTCTATGAACTCTCAAACAGAGTTGGCTTATCTCTGTTTATTTAGTATTGTAAGGGATCATTTTCTCCATATTATCCTCTCTATGAAAGAACATTTGATGCTCTGAGCAGCCTTGCAAGTTAATCTTGACTGAATTATAGGATCTGTTTAAATAATAGCTGTTTCCCAAAATATTCACTATTAGCTTTTTCTTGTCCCTTTTTCTCTCTGAATATCAAGCACTTTGGCTGAAGACTCATTAAAAATCTAGAGTGAGATAAAACTCTTCAGTGCTCTGCATGGTAGCCTGTAAGCTGTTGAGATATGAAGATTGCAGCATATGGAGATTGTTATTGAGTTTCCTTGTCTGCTGACTGCCCAGCAGGATTTGCAGGATTTAAATAAATACAACCTATTTTGGGGGATGAGAGAAAGGTGGGGATTTATCAAGGACAGGTTTATTGAATCATACAAAGTTCAGCTACCTTGCTGCTCAACTCTCAATAACTAATGAATAGCTGGGCAGAAATTTCCTTGGGTGGGGGGGATCCCACCATCAGGAGCACATTGGGGCGGGTGTCTTGTCCTGCACCCTGCCTGCAGCAAGCTAAGAGTCACAAGCTGCTCACTGGTGGCCGCTGAACACACCACCTGGCAGGCTCCTGATGCTGCAGGCCTAGTCGCAGGTTGGGCGCTGCTGAAGCAAGTCAGAAACCGCAGGGTGCCCTCAACATGGCCTGCACGCCAATCATTAAATAAACCGGGATCTAGACCGGTGGGTGGATTGGGACGGAGGGGAAACCCCCCTCCACTCGATCAGCCTTGGCCACGATTGCAGATTATCCCGAATGCTGTCCCCAGTTTGGGACAATCAGCCACTCGCTCTGATGGCCCCTCAGCCTGCTGCAGGGAGACCACTTCCATTGAGCTGGGAATCTCTTCACATGCTGGGGTTTAGGGTGGGGGCACTCCAGCACTGGCAAAATGCCAATATCATCCCTAATTGGGGTCTCAAAAATGTTGATTGGCTGCCCACTTCCATGGAGTGGAGGTCCCGGCCCGTCCCCTGAAAAGTTCCCTAGCTGTCCCATTATTTTCCAGCAATGCCCTCCACCCCCCTCCACTCCCCCTACCCTGTCTTCAAGCCTGCTGCCACAGAGCTAAGAAAATTCAGCCCACTAAAGCCTTCAGTCACTCCCGAAATGTTTTGCTGTCTTTGGCAGCATGATGTTTATATTCCACTATGTTATGAAATGGAGCGCTAGGGCATTGGGTTTATGCACATGGTTTGCCCAGACAGTGAGTTCCCAATCTTACTTTGACTAGCTAAAAGCTCATCCCTTCAATCGGTCATTGAGTTTTCTCTTGCCCCACAAGTTGGCTCCTTTGCATACATAAGGGCCATCCTCTCACACAAAAATCTATTCACAAAGTTGCATTGCAAAGGTTTCCAGTATCTATTGGATTTGCATTGAAAGTCTGAGTTTTGAGACACTCTTAAACTATTCTCCACAAAGATTTGGCATTTCACTGCTGACTGAATAAAATTTGTGTCATTTAACTGTCTTAGTTAGTTAGTTGAGAGGTATTGAAGGATGTGTCTTTATTGTGGAAGCATGTTGGTTACAGAACAGTGTCTCTTAAAAGAACCTTCATAGTCTTCAGTAGGTTAACTGTAAGTTTTTATGAGCAAGTAGAACTATTCACACATGTACTGTAAAGAGTATAGGCTAGGAGCCATCTCCATGCATAGATCTTAACCAGTCTCTGCACAATGACTCCTGGGTCTGGATTATGTGCCTTCTTACATCACTGTGTGTGTGTGGTACTGTACTCAGTCCCACATTAACACTGTATATGCCAGACCCTTATACTACACCTACCCCAAGTCTTTATCTAATGTATATGGAGTTACACTCGTTTACTTCATGTCTTACATTGTCATCAGTCTCATGCATTTACATTGTTATTACCACATTATTGCTTTTACTATGTTATTGCTATTACTGCATTTACATTATTATAACATTCTCACTACCACATCTCCCCCCCTTCAAGTCCTTGAATTTACAGGTTCAGGAGGTCTAGAGGCCTTATAACCCTTCCATATTTTGTTCGCTGTTCTTTTGGAGGAGTGCTAGGCTCTGTTGTTGCTCGTTCTTCCTGTTGGCTTGGAGGTTGGACTGACATTTGGCTATGTTTTCATTCTTTTCTTCTATTGATTAATGTTGAACTGCACTTGGTTGGTTTTGTTGTTGCATTGATTGGTCGGTGCTACTCAAACTCACTTCTTGTGGGCTGGATGAACATTGTACTCATCTCCTTGGCACTTCTTTCTCTTCTTTCATTGTGTGGGTCATCTCGATTTATACGGATGTTGATGTTTCAACAAAGGAACATTCATTTGTACCTGTTTCACAATTTTAGCTGAACTTGTGATTACATTCTTCTTTTCCAGTTGTTTTCGAGCTTACAAGTCTTTTCATTCAGCTTGGCAACTACTCTGGTAAGCTGAGATGTCTTCGTCTCAGAGTTATCTGCGGAACTCTTGCATAAGTTTGACAACTTCACCTGGTCATTCAGTTTTGTTCAGAACGTTTCTTGCCTGGTCACTGACTGCTTAGACTCTTTCAGTTCATTCGTTAGATCCGCAAGGTGTTTTTTAGAATTCGACTTATCTGCTTTCAAAGCCTGGATTTGCCCTTCCATATGGCACATCTCGTCCATCATGTTGTTCAGGTTGGATCAGAGTTCAACACTTTCGTCAGTTTTGGTTATTAATCCTGCATTCAAGCAACTGCTCTGATTCTTCAGCAATTCCTTCTCCTGTCCCAGGCATTTCTCACAATGTTTACTGGAGACAACTGATGCTTGAAGTTCATCAAGTTTTAATTGAAGGCATATCTTTGTTGAATTTGTTTGTACAAGTTCATCTTTTAAGCATTTCATGTTCTCTTGCAAGTGTTCTACTACCTGTGAGCGACACTCCAGTGTTCTCAACAGTTCTTGTTTCTCCTTAACGAACTCATCTTACGAACGTAAAAGTTTATTCTCTACATTGATTGGTTTTTCCTTGGCAAAGTATAATTCCTCTGCAGCTGGTTGAGTTTTTCCAACTCCCACTCCAATTTGGCAACTGTGGAATTGAGAGTCGCTATTTCCTCCTGATGCTTTTGTGATGTCTCTGAAATTTGTTTGCTCACAAAAAAGTTTGGTTCATTGAAGACTTTAGTTTATCATACATTTTCAAAGGTATATGCTCAGCTTGAATCTTGCACTGCAAATCTTCCAGTTCAGCTTTGATACGAACATTTTTGAGCCTTATCTCATTTTCCTTCTGTAGGGCTTGTTTATTTTGGACTTCATCAGATAGCTTTCTATCAGTCACAGTCAGCTGCTGGCTCTGCACTGCCACCAGCTGTTACAGTTCAGGTAACATCTCGGGCTTCCCAAAAAGATGTATTCCTGGGACTTCTGGAAAGTTCTTTGCCTCTCTGCCACCCTCACCATCACATTAGAGTGATGTCTTTTTCTCTTCTGTCACTTTGCTAGGGGGTTTCTATGCCTCCTTTTAAGCTCTGCACTCTCTTCAACTTGAAGATTTAAAATATTAATAAAGGTTGTTAATAGTTCCTTGACGCAGGTTGCGGATTCATCAATGTCTTGCATCAGGATAATGTGACACACAAGATCACCAAACCAGTATAAAAAGGCAGTAATCTGTCTTCGTCTGAATTTTTACTGAGACTTGATGTACTCCACTGATGTGAAACATTGCTTCTCAAGGATGCCACATTTCCCATTGGGTTTGGCCCTTGGATTAGCCCAAGTTCAGTTGGCAGTGTTGAATTGTGATCCATGTCAAAAATGTTTAAATTGTATGTGTAGTTTTTAGAGCTTAGATGCTTTCAAAATGGCATTGCCATTGACTCTGCGCTTGCCAGTTTTGGCAGGCTCCACAAAATAACAATAGTGTGCCTTTTGAAGAAGACTTTTAATAATGGCTGCCTGGATCAGCTGTGCGCGGACTTCTTTCATTCCGTGGTTTGCTATGTAACACGGCTTTGGAATTTAACGTTATGCTTGTTGTTTTCTGAGCTGGACCGTTGTAACCTTCCCGAGAGGTTTTATTTCTTTTTCTCACAAGCTCAAAGGTCACGATTCGAGGCTGCAACTCGGGGATTGGGTTTCAGCAACGGGTTTCTCTCAAAGTGCGCTTCTGACGCCGAATTAGTTAAAGGGCTCTCAGGACTAGCTGCAGCCTGGAATTTTAAAAGATTTAGCTCATCCTTGCAGTTTCGGTCTACTCTGCACTCTGACGCTAGGCGTCCAAAGGACATTCAACTGAGTCTTCTGCTGCAGTAAAAATCTCTGCCTTCAGCTGCCAGGCCTTTTCTCTGGAGCATTTTTGGGCAATTTTTCCCTGCGGCCTCTGCTTCTTTTGGGAGCTTCTTTCAGGTCAGAGAGCTTTGTCGAAGTTTCTCTTAGTCTTCCAGCATTTAGATTTGTTTCAGCATTTTAACGAAGTTGTGAGTTTTGACTCCCTTCTGCCACCATGTTGGGAGAGTGCTGGTTACAAAATGGTGTCTCTTAAAGAAGTCTTCATAGTCTTCAGTAGGTTAACTGTAAGTCTTTATTAACAAGTAGAACTATTTAAACATGTACAGTAATGGGTATAGGCTAGGAGCCATCTCCATACTTAGGACTTAACCAGTTTCTGCTCAACACCACGCTGATCCCCGAATCTGGGTCATGTGCCTTCTTACATTACTGTGTGTGCAGTACTGTACTCAGTCCCACATTAACACTGTATGTGCCAGACCCTTATACTATATTGACTAGCTGTCATTTTTTGCTGGAATTGTCCATTTAAATCTGCATCTTCCTGGGATTTTGTCATTCAGTTGTATATTACAAGTATAAAAGAGCTTTCCTGTGTTTTTATTTTCGATTCAGTGGAACGATAATCCCAGACAGGAAAGTGTTGTACTCCTTAATTAACTATTGATGAAGACAATGACATTATTGGAACAATAGGTTCATTTTTAGTTCTTGGGAAGAAAATGTATTAAAATATGTTGAAGCTGCACAACACAAAGAACCAGTTTAAACAGTTCAGTATGGAATCCAATTATTCCTTGATTTGCTTAGACAAGTAGAGTTGGATGTGTTCCTTTAACATTGCATTGATGGCCTATATTCGCAGCACATCCTCCTCCCATCACTGGTGTCTGGAAATTGCCTCAGACTTATTTGCATGCCTGAAATGACTGCAGCAAACAGAGCGAGTGCATCAATCAGGAGGCCTGTCCTAAGTTGCTTCTCGAGCTTCAATAGTATATTTTGTTCATGTCTCACACCTGTCATATCTCCACAGATAGTTGGTCCATTTTAAAAAGATTAATATCGGGCCACTTGCCGCACCACCAATACTCTAAAGGTTTGTCCAGACTGGGCGAGAGGGTTGTTTGTAGTTGGTAGTGGTGACAGCCATTATTGTCGGCTGTCCCTTAATTTGAGGATGACAGCTACTCAGGGTCACGAGTTTGTGCCATGGGACTTGATGCGACGGAACAGGCCGATTCTGGACCCACAAATCTTTGGACACAAGGGGCAGGATGTCCCATGAGTTAGTGGGATCTGGAGTGCAGAACTTGCTTCCTTTTCTTTCCTTCTCTGCCACTGTTCTGCCTCGTCATTAAGACGTTGTGATTCAAAGTGTGATGCGGCTTGATGGAGAAGTTGTCATTATATTGAACGATTGATAGCAAGCTCTTCCCAGGTAATAATATCAATGCTGCCATGCTTCAAGGAGAGCTTCAGAATGCCTCCAAAGCATTTTCTTGATTCTCGCCTGGAACATTGGCCATTTTAGAGTTGAGAAAACAGGACTTGGTGGGGGAGAAGCTTTTCATCCATCCGGACACAGTGTCCGGTCCATGGAGTTCATTTTGCAGGAGTCTTGCCTGAATGCTTGTGGAGCTGGCTTTAAGAAGAACACCAGTGTTTGTTCGATGGTCCTCCCAATGGATCTGGAGGATGTGGTGGAGGTATTGCAGATGGAATTTCTCTAGCACTCTTATGTGTCACCAACACACAGTCCAGGTCTTGTTGCAGTACAGCAGTGTGGTGGCAGCAACTGCTTTATACATTAGGACTTTTGATCACTTGAGGAGGTTTCTATTGTCAAACATTTGCTGCCATAGTGAGGAAATCCTCCCAGAGACACAATGTGGCTTTAGACCTTCCAGAGAAACTTCCAACATGGTCCTTGTTGCCAGACAAGCCCAAGGAAAATATCGAGAACACCAGGAACTCGTCATTACTTGCATCGATCAAAGCATCCGACTCAGTAAATCATGAGGCTCTATGGATTGTGCTCCAAAGATTTGGATGTCCAATAAACTTCATCATAATCCTGCATTTGCTTCATGATGATATGGCTGCAACTGGTTAACTGGTTTCAGAGGGGAGGTCTGAAACAGACAACTTCAAAATCTGGACTGGGGTCAAGAAAAGCTGTGTGAAAGCCTCCATACTAGTAGCAATCTACTTGACAATGGCTATTCACCTCAAAGATCAACTGCCCTATTGTATTAGTATTAAATACCATGTAGATGGAAACTCTTTAACCGCAGTTACCTCCATGTCAAAACTAAATTGACCACCTTAGTGTTTCGGACAAGAGGGGGAATCCAGTCAAAGAGCACTAATTTTTCCTCTCACCACCCATCTGTAAAGGTGTTTTGATTTGTTTTTTTTTAATAAGTGCTGGTGTATTTCCCAACCCCTAATAACCCCACAGCAAACTCAAGGTAGGGTAAACTCAAAAGGGTTAGTTTATTGCACACATTCAAAAATGCAAAAAGGAGGGTTCGCAATTCCCCCTCCACACTCAGACAATAAAGAGAGGAATAGAGAAAAGTAGGGTTTACAGTAGAGAAACCACAAAGAAAATAAATATTGGTTCATGTGCGTTCCAGAGTCCCAAGTCAAATTCCAATGAGGTGTTCTTTCACGAGGCTGAGAGGCTGAAAACCAATGTTGCATAATCCACTTTTCCAGCAGTGTTGACTTCACACGATGAAGTAGGCACTCAGAGATGAATCGGTTTTATAGGGGATGTTACAGACCTTCCAGTAGAGACAGGGCGGTGGGAGCTGGTGGCAGGTGTCCAACCTGGGCCAGAGCTCCTCTGGTGTGGCCTGCTAGGCAGATGTTAAACAGCAGACTGAGCTATGCAGCTCAGCAAGGCATTATTAATTTGTTCAACAAGCCAGAGTCTTAGGTCATGTGGTGTTATCTCACCACAAGGTCTTTAACAAAGGACGTTTATCCACTGTCTGAAATTCTGATGGGTCTCCAGGAACTGCTAAGTCACCCAGCCATAATGGGTTAAAAGGATTATTTGTGAGGTCTTTGTCTTAGTAGACTTTCTGTCTCCACTGGCAAGTCTGGGTTATCAAATACAAAAGGCCTTCGATGTAGCTCCCTTTGAAGTTGGGCTGCGTAGTCCCCAGGCTAGTAGGTCCTCAGAGATAATGATGTGTAGGATTTCTGTGTTATGGCACAGCAGATAGTAAATGCTGAGTTGTTCAAATCCCAAAGGGAAACTTGAAACTACTACCACAACTTGTTTTGCAATTTGTATAAATTTCGATTTGCATGCCTTGAAGTCTTATAGGTTTTTACAAAACTAGATTAAACATTTATTAATAAGAGGAATTATTTTAAACACATACATAGATCTACAAATTACTACAATGATAACTTCTAAATCCCCTACTTAATCTGACTCCCAGTTTCACTTTTGTTAAGGCAACAAGGACACATAGGATACAAGACCCAGGCAAGGTGATGCACAATACCCTGAACCAGTCAAATTCAAAGTGAGTTCTTAACTTCAGTTCCTTGAAAACAGCAGCTTGAGGTTTAGATGCTGAAGGCTTTTCACACTTGTTAGATCTTTAAAATGCCTACCCTTTCACACAGCCTTCACTCCTTTATTCATATTTTCCTCTTTGAATGCAAATTCCCATTGTTTCACTATGTCTTTGGACTTTATCTTGCTGATAATAAAAATCTCTCATAGCACTAAGTTTTACCAGTAATCTTTGGGAAAAATAAACACACTGTTTCTAAACTTCACCTGGCTAAGTGACACATTTCACCCCTCCTTTGAAAACAACCCAGTCTGGTTTATTTAAAAATGCAAATGTCCCTTTACGCCTTACATTCTAAACTTCCCCATGTTTACATCAAAGCCTTCAGACCAGCTGCCTTTAATCCAATTAAGCCACAGACACACATACACACACACAAAAAAAACTCACAGACAGAGGGTTAGGCATCTTTGTTCAGCCAAGGTCCAGTTTTAAATTAAGAAATAGGCATTAGGATATATTTTATAAAAATATCCAGCGTGAGGGTCTGTTCCCTCACAATCCTCCCAGCCTCAGAGAAAAAAAAATGAACTCTATTTCATTTTTTTATGTGGTGCTATGAAAGAAAAGCAGGAAGTAAAGGAGTATACATTCTTTCTCTCATTCACACTGGAGAGTCAGATACACAGTTAGCAGGGGCAATGGCAGTTCCCTGCTGCATATAGGGCACCAGCAAAGACATTGTCCTTTCCTGTAGAATGTTTAGGTGCCCTGGGAAGATTCAAAATCTGTGTTTGTGGGGGAAGTTTATTCGGGGTTTAGTGTTCTGAATTTTCTACTTTCAGAGATCAGGCATAAGCAAAGCCATTGTTTTTAGAACTCAGTGCCTGTCTAATTCCTGATTATGTATCTTCGAAAGGGCCTGGGGGTGAGTAATGGCCAAGCTGCTCTGGGTTATCTGCAGGGGAATACTGGGTATCTCACTTGGTGAGTGCAAGGTCTGCTGATTGTAGGGCTGAGCTGTTCTTGTCCACCTTAGCTCTTCCCTGTTCACCTTGGTAACTTGTGGGTTCAGTTGTTCAAACCCAGGCACTGTGGTCAAGCTGAGTGTCAGGAGATTTGGGGGGGTGGGGGTGGCGGTATCTTTAACAGGATTTTGGCCTCTTTAGGGGATTCCAGTTCAGTGTTCGGCTCGGGCGCTAGCACAACTGGGGTGTTCCAGTTAATGTTGCTAGGTGCTGTGGTTGGCACTGCAACAGGCAGGTAATCTTTTCCCAAACTTGGGCCAGTCTTTCTGGGTCAGGATGATAGGAAGATTGCCTTCAGGAAGGGGTATCTCCCACATTCATACCAGTGAGGGCTACAGTGATGGTGGGTTGTTACAAGTCATTTTAAATGCTGTGGGCAGCCCTGTCAGGTTGCCTCACGATTCTGCATTAAGACGGGTGTGTCTAGGGTCCAATCTTGTTGGAATATTTCTGCTGGTCAGTTGGGATAGTTAGGGTTTCAAAGTGGGCCCTCCCTGCAATCCATTGTTACTGTTCAGTGATTTCTCTTTGTCTTCCGAATGAAACTTCCTCTAGGCTGCTCCATGTCTTTTGGAACACCGCAGACTCCGGTGGATGGTCAGCTGTCGCTGCACCTCGCTGTTTCCTTTCAACTAAGTGAGACATCACCCTCACTCTTTCCGGGCCGATTCGGGAACTTTCCTCATTTAAATTTGCCTCAAAGCTGTAGGCCAAACCAGTCAATGACTTATTGGGAATGGGCACTCTCCTAACTTGTTCCATATTCCCTAGAACACTTCTGCCCTCAAGTGGAGAGGCAGCCCAGCTATACTCCCTTGCGGCTCTGCAACTGGGTGTGGCATCTCACTCCTTATTTGCTCATCTATTTGGTGTCTCCCTTTGTCCCTGTTTAAGTTTGGCAAGAAGGTTTCTGCCAGCCATACTTCAGGCAATTCCTTCACCTTTTTCTTTCCTGTTTTAATAATTTGCCTTCCTCCAGGCTCTTTGACTATGTGGGGCATCTCCATCACCATCTCTTTCCCTGCTCTGGGAGTTTTCCTGTCCCTGTTTAGTCCTGGGATACTCTGTGAGTCTATTTTGGATTCTATTGGCCCTTCCTGAAGTTCTTTTAACTTTATTAGTTTGGCTTTGGTCTTATTAAATTCAAGCAGCTCATGGTCAATGATTATGGGTTCTATTTCACCCTTTTGGGCCTCAGGACATTCCCCAGCCCTCTGCACTCCTGCAGATTTTTGCTAGATGATGTTGGCCTCTTTTCTTTTGCTAGTTAACACTTTGCTGTCAGTCAAATCATTTCTGAGAAGGAAGTGGATTCCTGGTACTGGTAGTTCAGGGACACTTCCTACAGTGACAGGGCTTGAAACAATGACACACTCCAGGTGGACCCTATGGAGGGATGCAAACACAAATCCTCCTCCCATTCCACCGATCTGTGCTTTGGTCTTCAGGGAGCCCTTGGGGGGCTGGTTTAGATTTCCCTCCAGCATTAAGGGCTGCATGGACTTGCTTACATCTTGAGATAGATGTGGGAACACAGTTCCTGAAAGGACAAAACCTTGAAAGCTCCCTGGGAGCTTGTCGGGCTCGGACACACAGAGTGCCATGCCCTCCAAGAGGTACATTTCTACAGTGAGGGTCTCTGCCGCAGTACCCATTGGGGGGCATCATTTAGCGGGCTACTCTTATCCAATTAGACCTTCAGGCTTTACTTGCAATTTCCAGCACTCAAGTCGGGAGTGGCCTATTTTATTACAATGGGAACACACCTGTCTCCGAGGGTTCTCCTTTCGGACTGCAGGAGGGATTCTCTCACTCTCATTTGTGTTTTCTTTCTGGGTGGTGGGGGGGTGGGGAGAGGCTTTTCCAATCCAAATCGCCCTGCTTCTCCTTCCAGTGCTCATGGGAATGGTTTGGAAAGGGCCTGCCTGAGTTTCCAGGC